>NC_063202.1:18591512-18713237 GCF_017589495.1 Alosa alosa
GGTACTCATATCCACCTCCCAAACCACTCCACCATGACGCCCAGCACACACACACACACACACACACACACACACACACACACACACACACCTCGAGAAACCTGAGCCCTCGTGTAGCACCGCACCATGCACATTCCTGCAGCGGTGCGGTGGTGAGCCCACACAAAGACACCTTTGAGAGGACCCAGGGAAGCTGGGCTGGCGCTGGGGATGCAGGGAGCGGACACAGGCTCTGCTGCTTCAACAAGAGATGCAGGGAGCGGACACAGGCTCTGCTGCTTCAAGGGATGCAGGGAGCGGACACAGGCTCTGCTGCTTCAAGGGATGCAGGGAGCGGACACAGGCTCTGCTGCTTCAAGGGATGCAGGGAGCGGACACAGGCTCTGCTGCTTCAAGGGATGCAGGGAGCGGACACAGGCTCTGCTGCTTCAAGGGATGCAGGGAGCGGACGCAGGTTCTGCTGCTTCAAGGGATGCAGGGAGCGGACACAGGCTCTGCTGCTTCAAGGGATGCTTCAGAAACAGGAGCTACCTTAACCCTTGAGTTAGGTCTGCTTTTAAGCAGCAGGAACACATTTTGAACCACAACTGAGACCCTAAAGGTTTTTCAAACCCTCTGTCAGCAGCCAAGCTTGCTGACATGCTAACTGAGGTGCATTCAAATTCGCAAACATAGGCAAACGTTTGCAAACAGGTTCCTGTTTGCCTCGAGTTTTTGGCAAACGTTTGCAAACACTTGCAGACGTTGGAGTGGAGCTGGACGTGAGCTGGACGACGTGTCACCGTAACAACAATGGAATGTTTACACCATTCATATTTAACTGTTCAGAGAAAACATGTTTGCCATGAAAGTTCACCACTGTTTGCCAAAGTTGAACACACCTCTGGTGTCTTTTGCCAATGCTTTTGGCAGTTCTTAATATAATGGCTATAATCTCACATTTTCACAGGGTGTTCCGTCTAGGAACCCAACTACACAGTCCATAGCTAGAAAGGAACAACAGGTATGTTTATCCGTCCATCATAAGACTGACAGTGTGTGTGCACCATCAAAATGAATTTGAAGATGCTACCAAAAAACATACCACAACAAGTGGTAAGTTGTTGCATAGTGTTGTTTTAAAGCTTGTTCCTACTGAGACAGAAGTTAGGTAGGGCAGGAACAACAGTGAAAGGATGTTACATGTCTGTCAGCATTCATCTGAGCGAGTGTTGCACACATAAGCCGATGGCAGACCTGGTGCCAGGGCACCGACATGGGGCTGCAGGCATAAATACCTGTTAGGATCAGATGGAGTATGTGAGTGAGTGAGTGTGTGTGTGTGTGTATGTGTGTGTGTGTGTGTGTATGTACATGCGTGCATGCATGTGTGCACGTGTGTGTGTGTGTGTGTGTATACCTGATAGGAAGAGAAAGAATGAGAGGGTCAGGGAGATAGAGGGACATAATGAAAGAGAAAAGAAGGCTGAAGGAAAGAAAGCAGAGAGATGGGATAGTCCGTGACAGTGAGACAAAAGAGAGAGAGAGAGAGTGAAACTGAGAGTATGCCTGCCCCTTCTGTGAGAAATGCAGGATGAGAGCGCAGACCGCTCATCAAAACCGCCTCCAGTTTTCCACAGGGGTGGGAGTAGCAGGGCTTTTGCCAGAATTTCAGACATGCACAATGGAGGACACAGATGCCCTCAAACACACACAGGCACAAACACACACCCTATTAAACACATACACAGACACACACCCATTTACACTCATACACAGACACACAAACGCGTGCAGTGCCAGATCAAAATACTCGGGCGCTCTGCCGTAATTATTAGCTAACCTCAGACTGACCTCGCCAATTAAACCTGATACAATTTCAGTGAGCATCCAGGGAGGATTATCATATGCTTCCAGAATCAGGCTTCCAATAATCACTGACAAAAGTCCCCGCTGTAACCATGACATCAATCCACTGAGGAGAGAATTAGTTGAATAAGCACTAAAACAATGACAGCTCAGATTCCCTGCTCGGAGTGTGTGTGTGTGTGTGTGAAAGAGAAAGTGGAAGGGAGAGAGAGCGTGTGCCTGATGTGTATGTGTATGAATACAGATATACATGTGTGTGTGTTTGTGAGAAAGAGAGATTGTGTGTGAGTGAGAGAGAGAGGGAGAGAGTGTGCCTGATGTGTATGTGTATGTGTATGAATACAGATATACAGTGTGTGCATGTGTACATATGTTTGTGCATGCATGTATGTGTGTGTACACAACTATGATCTTTGTAGCAAAAGCCATAGTAACAAGCATGGCTACATCTTGAACAAATACCAGTAGAGTGGCCTGACCCATCAGCATAATGAGCCTATTATATCCCATACAGACACATAGCAGCATAACCGCGACAAGGTAGAGAAGAGAGATTAAAACAATCCTTGCACAAAGACAGAAATACATGCACAATAAATACACACACACACACACACACATATGCACACACGCACACAGACACACACACACACACATGAACAGACACTGATGCTGCAGGTTCACTCACACACTGACACACACACACACACACATACTAATACACACATACACTCACACACATTCACACACATACACAGACACAGACACACACACACACACACACACACGCGCACACACAGAGGCCAAATGAATGCCCACAGCTGGCAGCAGCCGTATTGAAATGCTGGCAGGAAGTGAAGAGAGCACGGCGGTGGGCTGTGCTGAAGCCTCATCTGATCTGATCGGGTTTCGTCTGGTCTCGCCTCGTCTCCTCCTGGCATGAGTGGGCTGGTGACGGGGCTGAACGGCCGCGATTAGACATCTGCCAGGCACTCAATCAGCCACTCGCGCCCATGCAGAGGGCGCATCTCTGCCAGCTGATGCCAGAGCAAGAGCTGGCTTGCACCTCTTCAGCCTCAAACACACACACACACACACACACACACACACACACACACACACACACATCTATTATAAATACTCACACACAAAGCCATGAATGCATACTTACACACAAACTATTATTAACGCACATTCACTCTCTCATACACCCACCCACACATCTATTATAAATACTCACACACACAAAGCCATGAATGCATACTAACACACAAACTATCAAAGTACCGGTATATTTTTTGGGGCTTTTTTATGCCTTTAATGATAGGACAGTGGAGAGTGACAGGAAGCGAATGGGAGAGAGAGCAGGAGTGGGATCCGGAAAGGACCACGGGACGGGAATCAAACCCGGGTTGCCAGTGTACGGTGCAGGTGCCCCAGCCAATTGCGCCACAGCTGGGGTCCACACAAACTATTATTAACGCACAATCACTCTCTCATACACACACCTACACCCACACACACCTATTATAAACACACTAAGCCATGTATTCTTTCTCACAAACTATTATTAAATCTCTCTCTCTTTCTCTCTCTCTCTCTCACACACACACACACACACACATACACACACACACACAGTGTGAGTGTTTCAACCAAACAGACAAAAACATCTGTAATTACATCTGAATTATGTCTGTAATTCCATTCTCTGAGTAATCTGTTTTTGAAGTATATGTTTTGCCCTTTAAGCCTTTATTCAGATGGGACAATGAAGAGTATCAGGGTGCGTGTGGGAAAGATGGGTTGGCATCGTGCCCCCACACACATTTAATCTATCAGCCCAGTTCTCTTACATTTGTACTATTTCACTATCTCACTGCTGCCTGAGGAATGGCCAGTCCACAATGAACCCCTTTCTACTGCCTCAGGTCATTCTACTGCCCATCTCAATGTGAAACAAGAGACCTTTTAATCTCTTTGAAAAAACACTTTTAGTTAATATGTTGCCAGCTGAATGAAATAAAATACTGTAAAGGGCACCTTGTGGGTAAAACATTAACACATAAGAAAAACACTGGCTCTGATGCGCTGCGGCCTCTTATCCAATAGATTAGCTGCTGCTGCGCGGCGGCCTGAGTTCAACTCGGTGCTCAGTGATTCATCACGTCATCATCACCCCGCGGAGCAGCGAGGGGCAGAGCAGGCCAAACGCTGGGGGCTAGCGAAGCGGAATGTGTGCTGGCGTTTCCGCAGCGCGCTGACAGACAGTTTACCACGGGTGTGTGTCTGTGTGTGTGTGTGTGTGTGTGTGTGTGTGTGTGTGTGTGTGATTGCGTGTGTGTGTGAGAAAGAAAGAGAGTGAGTGAGTGTGTGAGTGTGTTGGGTTTGAGTGAGTGAGTGTGTTGGGTTTGAATGGCTTGTGTGTGAGGGTTAACCTGTGCACCTACCGCCCTTGGGCCGAAGGTGCTAGTATACAGGTGTGTCTGCCAGCCACTGAAGCAGCCATTTGCAGGAAGGTTCAGCCCAGCTCTACACTGGCTACACACTGCTAAGCGACGCGTCACGCCCCGTCACATCCCAAAACACACACACACACACACACACACACACACACACACACACACACACACACACATTGCAGACATAATGGCATTCTAGTTTTGTAACTCACACACACACAGGCACATATGCTTAAGAACACACAATAGATTCCATTCTGATCCTCCACACTGAGAGGACCACACACACTTTGGCACAAACACACACCTTTTGTGAATACAAAACCTTCCGTTCACATAACCAAGCACTCACCATCTCTCTTTCACATAGGTGAAGACACACCCGCAGAAAGGACCACACACACACAAAGGACCATACACACACACACACTGAGAGAAAGTGGAAAAGAACATTATGTCCAATATTCCAATATTTGGTTTAATGTTCTGCATTATGCCCAATATTCCAATATGTGGTTTAATGTTCTGCATTTCTCATTAGTGGGTCACTTTGATTACTAAAAGTATGATTCTATGTAATGACTTTATCTGTACTGTCCCTGTGTATATCTGTGTGTGACTGTATTTAGAGATAGAGTTAGGTTGCCACTAATCAGAGTCTGATTCAGCGTAGTCCACGTGAGATGGGATGACCAACGCTTTTTTCATACTATTGGTCTGACTGGGTCTCTATTAAATCTATGGTATCAAAATTACCATCAACACACACACACACACACACACACACACACACACACACACACACACACACACACACACACACACACATAGACAAACGGAGGACCATACACACACACACACACACACACACACACACACACACACACACACACACACACACACACACACACACAGAGACAAAGAGGACCATACACACACATACACACACACACACACACACACACACACACTCTCAGGCCTCTAGACCTCACCTGCTCTCTTCCAGCAGCAGCAGCAGTCGGCAGTGTGGTGTTTCCGTGGCAGCGATGTGACCAAGCGTTCCAAACAGACGCTCCGCCGCAATGACATCATTAATGGTCACCTGACACACAAAAACATGGCACCCAAGCTCACATGACCTTCAGAGATTTACAGTACATGTAAGTTATACTTGGATAGCTCAAATTTATATAGTTTATCTTAATAAAGGTGAAAGTTATCTAGTGTATAAGGTGAATTCCTCAAATTAGAAACATGGGATTGTACAGACCCCCAGATGACCATTTGTGACCCTGCAAGGCGAAACCAGTCACTTTAGATAGATAGATAGATAGATAGATAGATAGATAGATAGATAGATAGATAGATACTTTATTGATCCCCAACTGAACTGATATAGCTTTGGTCACTATAGAATATAATTAATGTATTTCAGGGGAGGTAAGGGGAGAGGAAGTTCTGTGTACACAGATTGTGTATAGGCCTAGCATAGACTACTTTTAAAATGTGCTACGTCAATGGAAAACTTCTCCTGGTCCATAAAATGACGCCAGGATATTTCTAAAAGTTTGTGCTTTTGACCGTTCATGCCCTGAAACACAAGTCTTTCACAAATTCATATTCGGTTACATCTGCCAAGAACGATAGGGAGCTGACACATTGAGTAACGAGTAATGAGTAAAATTTAGCTCTACCGTAAAACCTTATAGCGGCGTGGACAATGGGAATGACTGCTAATGTGTTGAATCTTCACCTAAATAAAGTCAGGGTTTAACAGTCAAAATGTATGTGTATCCATGAAATTTGTTCACAATATGAAAGTGTAGACTGTATACTGTCAAATTATGCGAAAACGTGAAATTCAACATTTTAACCCCTACGTTTGTTTATCGTGGATTTTCTCAAAATAGCACTGTGCGCAAAACGACTTGCAGGGTCACATTTTTTCGTTGTCAACCCCCCCCCCCCCCCACACACACACACACACACACATACAATAAAACTCCATGACCATCAACCCCAATCACTAGGATTGGGTTGTGAGCCTGTGTGTGCTGGTGTGGTGTGTGCTCTACCTCCACGCCATTGAGCCTCTGCAGGTTGAAGTGGTGCAGGCGGTAGAGCAGGAAGGACCTCCAGACGCTCAGGCCCACCACAGGGTTGCCCTCGGGGTGGACGGTAATCTGGTCCAGCCGCCGCACCTGCGCCAGGGCGGCCAGCTGGGGCAGACGGCTGATGTTGGTCTCCAGGAAGATAAGGTGCTGTGGGGTGGGAGGGTGGACAGGTCAAACAGTATGCTAGAGTACACTGTACATGGAAGAATAAGATATATTGTTTCTATATTATCATACTTTAAGTTACACTAACTGTGAATAAAATATTGAACTGCAT
This sequence comes from Alosa alosa, assembly GCF_017589495.1. Lineage (NCBI taxonomy): Eukaryota > Metazoa > Chordata > Actinopteri > Clupeiformes > Clupeidae > Alosa > Alosa alosa. Next base: position 18,598,214 of record NC_063202.1, read on the forward strand.
GTATACAATACATACAATATTGTTTTTCTGATACCTTTATGATATTCTCTTCAAGGACTCTTCAAGTCCTGCCATTTTGATATATAATAGACGGTATGTTGCTGTGTGAATACCTCATTGCTGTGTGACTACCTTGCCACACTCAGAATTGCTGAAGTCTCAGTTTAATCAGATTTATATCCACTACCACACTAGGCCCCACTACGCCTCTATCAGGACACCTGGCTACACCTGTGTGTGTGGTATCCACGGCCAAGGCCCATTGGTAGTGCTCACCGCGAGGTTGGGAAACTTGACACGGATGCGCGGCAGTGTGGGGACGATGGCGTCGAAGCTGATGTAGCGGAATGCGATGGTGGTGACGGCGGCGGCGGTCTGCACGCCCCAGCCGCGCTCCAGGGCCTCCAGCGCGCCGGCGCCAAACAGACGCAGCGTCTCGCCGTCCAGCTCTGCCAGGTGGCTCTCCGACAGGGACAGAGACTGCACGCTACTGCTGCCCGCATCCTGTAACCTGGACACACACACACACACACACACACACACACACACAGATTATTACAATGATTCATAGAAAGATTCATATTCAAATGAATAAACAAAGATTTTTATGATTCATAGAAAGATTCATATTCAAATGAACAAATTTCTGAAGACATCAAACTGAAGTTAAAGGGACACCAGGCAACGTTTTCATGTTCATTACTCATCTTCGTAAGTTGGTAAATGGTTAAATGACTCATTACAGGGTGAATGAAGACTCTTTCGCCCGCCCCTACTGCCTGTAGGAAGAATATCCCGCTTGCAAGTTCAGTGTATCTGAAGGTACAAAGTGTATCAAGGTACAAAGGACAACATGAATGGCTAACTCCAGCCCAAGGACAATCCAAATTGTGACAATTAGCAATGTCTACAGCTATGTCATGGCTTCTGTCAGATCCAGAAGTACACACACCACATACACACTCAACCTCACGCACGCACGCACGCGCACACACACACACACACACACACACACACACACACACACACACACACACACACACACACACACACAAAGAACAGAGGTCAGCTGCTTCAAAAATTGCCGCTGCCATTAAGCTCATGATGATCACTGATGCCTTGTAGAGGAACGACCTCAATGCCCTTTGAGGTCTGGGTTGACAGGAAACAGCAGTAACTGCCTCTGTACTTTAGGTGCCAAGGGGACACCGAGACCTGAGCGGTCAGTGGAAAAGGCCACAACAGAATCGGTTGCAGAGTTCAATCGGCCCGACACATTCACGTACACACACACACACACACACACACACACACACACACACACACACACACACAGACACAGACACACACACACACTTCTAGAGCATGATCTGAGCGGCCAGTGAGGATAGCGACAGAGGGATCGGTTGCGAGGCTAATCGGCTCCATTCTGCCACCCTCAGCGGGACGGCCGGCGGTCATTACAGAGTCGTGAGAGAGGTGTACCGTGGTGGGTCTCAGGGAGACTCAATCTCTGTGTGACAGACAGGCAATCACACACACACACACACACACACACACACCTTTATACGAATAAATAAATCCATAAACCCAACAAATACAACATTCAAACTAAAAATCCAACTAACACAATGTCAACGAACGAACACACACACACACGTACACACACACACACCCACCCACACACACTCACACACGCACACACAGAGTCTGTCCGGTTCTCACATTCCTGAGGATCAGGTGCTCCAAAGGCTTTCGCCGGTAGCGCCCACTCCATGGCCAGACCAATCAGCCACCTCACATTTCACACACTGAACACCCAATACCTCCCCAGCAGCACCGAGCTCACTCCAGAGATGAGAAGAGCGGAACAGAGACACTAGGGAGTGAGGGAGGAAGGGTGGATGGGTAACAGGATCACAGGAGGAAACCCAAAGGCAACATGGAAGTAATTTGTTGCCCGTTTTTACTGGCCGGTGGGGACAGGAGTGGACAAAAGGGAAGTTGAAATGAGAGCCACCCCTTTGACAAGGCCGCCATTGTGATGGACGCCCGATCTGATGGCGTAGGCGTGTCCCCCTGCTCATCCCAGAGAGGACAGCGCGACCTCCTCCCTATCCTATCAGCCCATGGCCTCTGTCCCTCTCTCTCTCCGTCACTCGGACTCTCTAGATCTCTCTCATTCTACCTGTCTGCCACTCTCTCTCACTCCATCTCTCTTTCAAACTCTCTCCTGCTGTACCCCTCTCTCTCTCTCTCACTCACACACACACATCACACACACACACACAACACACAACACACACACACACACACACACACACACACACACACATACACACACTCTGTGTGACTCCACCAGGACCCTGGCATGGGCATCAGAGGAGAGGAGGGATACAAAGGAGCTCAGGGCCAGAGAGACGTGTGTGTGTGTGTGTGGGGTGGGGTGGGGTGGGGGATCTGAGAGGCGGATTATAGCACTCAGAGACCTGAGGAGACTCAAGTGGCTTTGTGTGTGTGTGAGGACAGACAACAGAGAGTGGTGCCTTTATTCAGAGCAAACACAGATAAACACGGCAGGGAGGTCGAGAGACAGGAGCAAAGGCACAAAGAGAGCAGAGACACACGAAGAGAGAGAGAGATAAGAAAGGGGGAACGAAAGAGACAGACAAAGAGAGAGAGAGAGATAAGAAAGGGGGAACGAAAGAGACAGACAAAGAGAGAGAGAGAAGAAAGGGGGAACGAAAGAGACAGACAAAGAGAGAGAGAGAGATAAGAAAGGGGGAACGAAAGAGACAGACAAAGAGAGAGAGAGAGATAAGAAAGGGGGAACGAAAGAGACAGACAAAGAGAGAGAGAGAGATAAGAAAGGGGGAACGAAAGAGACACAAAGAGAGAGAGAGAGAGATAAGAAAGGGGGAACGAAAGAGACAGACAAAGAGAGAGAGAGAGATAAGAAAGGGGGAACGAAAGAGACAGACAAAGAGAGAGAGATAAGAAAGGGGGAACGAAAGAGACAGACAAAGAGAGAGAGAGAGATAAGAAAGGGGGAACGAAAGAGACAGACAAAGAGAGAGAAAGATAAGACAGGGGACAAAGACAGAGAGAGAGAGATAAGAAAGGGGGGGAACAAAGAGAGAGAGAAAGAAAAGAGACAGACAAATAAGAAAGGAACCAAAGAGACAATAATCTAAGAGAGAGAGAGAGATAAGAAAGGGGGGGACAACTAAGAGAGAGAGAGAGAAGAGACAGACAAAGAGAGAGAGAGAGATAAGAAAGGGGGAACGAAAGAGACAGACAAAGACGAGGAGGGAGAGAAGGACAGAGTGGGGTTAGGATTTAGAAGAGATGGAAAAGGGGAGATGTGGCAGCAGGGTTAATGTGGAGGGAAGATACGGCCCACAGAGAGCAACAGAGGGGAGAAAGAGAGGGTGATGAAAGAGACATGTGAAGTGGAAGAGTGGAGACAAATGAGACGAAGGTCCCTTTGGGGTGTGTGTGTGTGTGTGTGTGTGTGTGTGTGTGTGTGTGTGTGTGTGTGTGAGTCTGTGTAGGGGGTGTATGGTGCTTATCTCCACAGGTGTACCCAGGCTGTGTCCAGACATTCAGGTGAGACAGCCACGTAAACAAGAAGCCCTGCAGGGACAGACAGGTCTGGTCCTCCACTGCCCCGTCCAGAGATGGACAGATACAGAGGAATTAGAGGAGAGCTGGAGCGCATCTGTTGATACGGGTGTGCTGTTCCTGTCACAGCCTGGTCACTTTCGGTCAGAGTGAACGAGTAAGTCATTATAGAGCAGCTAAATTATCACAAGTCACACTCACGGTTTCTTACAAACTGTCATTACTGAGCATTTGACTTCATGGTATTAGACATAGTTGACTTGTGTGACATTTCGAGTATGCAGTAACGTGATAGATCTGTAGCGGCGGGGAAGACAAACACATGTTCCATATTTATGGAGCCATGACTCTCAGCCAACGTGCCCTATTGTTCTACCGATAATACAACAGCATTGCATTACAGTGATAGCTTACATCCAGTCTAAACAGACTTACAATGCCCTGTAAAGTGATACTTTAAGTTCTAAAAAGATCTAAAAAAAACAGAGTATGTCAGTGTGTTGAGCAGGGGCATGCAGTCTTTCCCAACACTGCCATTGGCTAGTGCACAGCGCTATAGCTAGCATTGCTATCGGTGCATAGCGCTATATCTAGCATTGCTACAAGTGCACAGCGCTATATCTAGCATTGCTACCAGTGCACAGCGCTATATCTAGCACTGCTACCAGTGCACAGCGCTATATCTAGCATTGCTACAAGTGAGACAAGCAATGAGAGGCTACACAAAGGGAGTCCCTCAGCTGCAGTCTACAGCCAAGAGGCTCAGCTTAAAGGCTCTGGTGGATATTTAGGCCTGACAGCAGAGGGGAAAAGGGAGCCCCAGGTGATTAGGATGGCAGAGGCCCTTAGGAGACAAGAGTGTGTGTGTATGTGTGTGTGTGTGTGTGTGTGTGCGCGTGCATGCGTGCGTGCGTCTGTATTGTATGCGAATGTGTGTGGGTGCATACAGTGCATTTGTTTGTGTAATGTTAATGTGTACGTGTATGTCAGCATGCTTGCATGGTTATTGTGTGTGTGTGTGTGTGTATGTGTATGAGTTTGAAGACAAGTGAGAGTGTGTGCCTGAATGTGTATGTGTGTGTGTGTGTGTGTGTATGTGAGTTTGGAGACAAGTGAGTGTGTACCTGAATGTGTATTTGTGTGTGTGTGTGTGTGTGTGTGTGTGTGTGTGTGTGTGTGTGTGTGTGTGTGTGTAGCAGACTGGGGCCCCAGTGTGGGTTAGCAGTCCGAGCCACCGGAGCCAAAGTTCAGCCATTAGCAGCCTAATGCGCCACTGAAGCGAGTCCATTTCCTCCCAGTGTTTTTTATAACCTACGGAAGAACCCAATCCTACCCAAACAACTCGCCTAGCCACACACACACACACACACATACGCACGCACGCACACACGCACGCACACACACACACACACACACAAACACACACACACTTACTTTCACTTACAATTTCCCTAAAATTTCATTAGGCTCCTCATTCGACCCCCCTCCACATAATCCCAACAAACCGCAGGGCTGCAGGAAGTGGGCTGAGTGGCAGGAGGAACCGTGGGAGGACGGAGTCTCTCTCTGGGTCCCACCGAGGGTCTCAGGCCGGCAGCCAGGCTCCTGTCCACAGCAGAGGCCACACAAACACAGCCCGCTGCGGGTCGGAGAGGAAGGCCTCAAATCAAACAACCGGACTGAATAGCAGCAGCAGGGTTTCAATAGGGACACGGTAGCAGGGTGGGTGTGTGTGTGTGTGTGTGTGTGTGTGTGTGTGTGTGTGTGTGTGTGTGTGTGTGTGTGTGTTTGATGTGAAGGGAGAAGCGGACGAGAGGATGGGAAATGAGGCAGGGGTTACCCTGAGGGTAGACCAGAGTCAGGTAACCTCACTTAAAGTCACATACACAGTTGGGTAACCTCATATAGTCATACATCCCACCCCCCAAACACACACACACACACACACACACACAAACACTCTTAAGCATACAGTATACGTGCACACATGCACACACAAAACCACACACACTCCTCACACCCACTAGGACACGGACACGGACACACACACACACACAGCCCAAACTTGACCAATTTTCCAGTGTTAAGGCTCATTCACACCAAGAACGTTAACGATAACGATAACTATAACTATAACCATAACGATAAAAGCGTTCACACTGAACAACGATAAACAAAGTCTCTCCTTGTGTTAATGAACGTGACGGTTAAAATTCAATGGGTTCTGATTGGCTATTAGCTTTTTATCGTTCTGAAAATCACTCTGAAAGTGATCCCCAACGATATCGTTCTTCATGTCGTTATCGTTATAGTTTATGTGTGAACGTCGTCATTCATATTAACGAGAACGATATTTATTTATAGCTATCGTTATCATTATCGTTCTTGGTGTGAATGGGCCTTTAGACAGACAGGCACCCTGTGTGGGGAGGGCAGGGGGTCTGCTATGCTACACTCTTAATCACACACAGTCAAACACACATGGCACTACTGGCAGCCTGCACATAAACACTGCAGAGTAATGTGGACTCCTCTGCCTTCTCTCGAATCCCCCCCCCTCTCTCTCTCTCTTGAATCCCCATCTCGCTCTCTCTGTCCTCTCTTTCTCTATCTCTCTCTCTCTCTCTCTCTCTCTCTTTCTCTCGTAACCCCATTCTTAGGATACATTATTTCTTCTTCTACCTCTACTCATTGCCCCTGTAGTCATCTCTCTCTTTCTTTCTCTCTCTCACACACACACACACACACACAGCCCTTGCCTTTTTTTTTACAGTTTCTTCATATAAGTCTTTCTTTCTCTCGACTGTCTCTGCTACCACTCTCTCCTACTCAGTCTGCTGTCTGGACACATGCCACGGTTGTGTGTGTGTGTGTTTGTGTGTGTGTGTGTGTGTGTGTGTGTGTGTGTCTGTGTGCGTGTCCGTATCGTTGTGCTCTGGCCTCTGTCACCTACTGTTCCTCTGTAATCAGAATTGATTACCAGGCCATGTGCCCCTGCAACAGCCCCCTCCCAAGATTCGCCGGTAACAAATGATCTCCGAGGCCCGAAGGCACCAGACAAAAGCAGATAAGTGTCTGCCGCACAGGCCCGCCATAAACACTTCCTCCTGTGGGCCGCCGCGTTCTGCTGAGCGGCCCTCTTTAATAAACCAGCACTAAATCTCAATGGGCCCAGTGCGGAGGAGACTCTCAGTCTCGGTCTCGTTCTTTGTTTGATGGCTCAAGGTTACCCCTTGGGAAGCAGGGATGAGGACTTTTTTCTCTTTCCCTCTCTCTCTCACTCTCTCTCTCTCTCTCCCTCTCCCTCTCTCTCTCTCTCTCTCTCTCTCTCTCTCTTTCTCTCTTAGCACAGAGCACAAGCTACTATGGAACATTCCAATTATCCATGGAGCAAGAGATCCATCCGGTACATTTAAAATGAGGAATCAAGGCTGTGGGCTCAGTGGATGCCATCAGAGGTGACCCACTGACAGAGGAACTCTTAGTTCTGGAAGTTCTCCTGGCCTTTAATGACTGAACCGTGCTGAGTGACGGAGGGAAAGTTCTGGTAATGACGCAGGTCTCTGGGCTCCTTCAGACTCAGTGCAGCCAAGACAGCAGAACAGTGTGAGGTACCGCTGTGAAGGCCTTACTCCATCTTCTTACTTACTTTCTCTTTCTTTATTTCTCCCTCTCTCTCCCTCTCACACACACACATAAGCACACAAACACACACACACACACACACACACACACACACACAATCATGTCACACACACTCTCTCTCTCTCTCTTCACTATCAAATCAAATTTGCAGTCTCTCTGTTTGACTTACAATATCTCCTCACTCTCACTCTGTATGTTTTGATATCTCCAGCCGTCTTGGCTTCTGCCCCCTCTCTGAATCCTTTATCTCTCTTACTGTACACAGCATCGTTCACCCTAACACTCATTCAACTTCTACCTTCCTGCCACCCTCCTTTAGCCTCCTCTCTTTCTACCTTTCCATCTTCTACCTGACTTCTCTCTATGCTCCTATCTTTACTTCTCTCTCTTTCTACATATCTCTCTCCCTGTTTCTTCTCCATGCTACAGGGAGGCTGGATTTATACCTTGATCTTATCTACCTGCCTCATGTTCAGTCTGAGATGGGATTAAATGGCAGACAGAAACAGCGAGTAGGTCCTGCAGACTCTCCATCCAGGTATATCATCCCTTTTCTCTCTCTATCTTTAACTTCTACTGACTCTTCTTCCACTTCTCTGTATCCTGACCCTCACTGACCAATCACTCACACTCTCTCTCTGTCCCTCTCTCTCTCCCCCCCACACACACACACACACAGCCCTCTGGCTTCAACTGAGCACTTCTGCCAGGACTGGAACTCAAATGAAATCAGCCCTTGCTTTCACCTCAGGCTCTGAGATGGACTATTGCAGCTCTCCCTGCAGTAGTCCAAAGTAATCCTTCTGTTATGGCCACTTTCTCTCAGACTCTAACAGAAAGAGGAAGGCAATTAATTTGCATAGACACTTATTTTCTGCCATTTCCCCTGTCTCTAGCCTGTTTCTAGCCTCTCCCTCTCCCACAGAGACAGATGGACACACACACACACACACACACACACACACACACACACACACACACACACTCCTAGCCCTTTCGTGCCAGTCTCTCTAGCTTCTCAAATGGGCGATTCCTCTTCTATTGTACGGCTGTTACCAGCTGTCCTCACCACCATCACCACCCACCCTAAACCACACACACTCCTGCCTATTCACACATCGCCTTGAATGTGGAGCACGCCACCACTCAAGTCAAACAGAAGGCAGCCTTCATCAGCCTTTTCTGTGCACCCACTAACGCTAAGAGGCCCTTACACAAACACCACCACCCGTCTTCCCCGATGCTTTCAGAAATAGCACACACCTTGAACACAGGGGCAGCGTCGCAGGCAGCACACGAGACACTGAGCGATGAGCTTAAATAATGACCTCCTTCATTCCAAGTGCTTACGAATGACGCAGAAGGTTAACCTCAGTTTAGAAACACACACACACACACACATACATACACACACACACAAACACACACACACACACACACACACACACACACAGACACATATATACCCCGTACACAGACAGACAGACAGACAGACACACACACAGACACACACACACACATACCGCACACACACACACACACACACACACACACACACACACACACACACACACACACACACACACACACCACACACACCACACACACGTCAACAGTTGAGAGATTTGCAGTAATAACTGGCTCTAACATGTGAAGCATTAGACTCTGAGCTCACTCTGAGAGTGATGTATGTATGGCGAGGTAGAGAAAACATCACTGCACTGAATGGCTCGGTCATGTGCATCTTTTCAATAGAGTATGTCTGCTAATCATCACAACGGCACAGTGTTAATAATGCACTCATTCATTCAGAGATGTCTATCAGAGTTTCCCTCTTCACCACACAGAGTGACGTCTGAAGGGAAACTGTGTCAACAGAAACCTGAGGCTGTGGGGAGAGTGCTATAGGCGTCCATATGGCCAGCCTTGACCAGGATGAGGAGACCAATACCATGGGCCCCCCTTTCTCTCTCAGTCTCTCTCCACCACTACCCCCAGCTCTCTCTTACAACACGCATCTTTCTCTCCCCTTCTCTGTCTCTTTTCTCTTTTCCCCCATCTCTCTTCAGCAAACCCACACCCAGGGGGGTCCCTCTGAGTTCACAAAGCCAAAGCAGATGAGGAGCACAGCCGTGGCTCTGGGGAGGGGGGGGGGGGGTTGTTGGGTGCAGAGGAACCACATGGGACTGAGGCTGCCTGGGCTTCTGAAGACCACCTATCATCCAAGCTTTTCATCCGGACATCCATAACTCCACGTCATACCGCTGCTGGGCTAACCGGGACAGGAGGGCACCAGCGTAAGGAGAATAACAGTTACTCTTTCTTTCAGGCAGCCTATCATAAATCAGCGCTAGAGCCGGCCCCGTCAAAACTGTTTCTGCAAGTGCCATCACAGCATTACCAGAGCCAGACCGTGACCAATGAAATTTGGCTTCAATCAAAAATGGCAAGTTGGGGCCCAGTCTCTGCAGACAGGCCACCAATTTGCAGACAAAGGCATATCTTTATGTCTCTCTGAGGAAATAAGAATAAATGAATGAAAAAAAAATATATGTATACATTACATTACATTTGGCTGACGCTTTTTAGCCAAAGCGACTAACAACATAGTAAACAGTTTAAGTTTTAGAGCAGTTCTCAACAATTTTAGGACAATTTAAAAAACATTAGAGTACAGTAAGAATAAGTGCATCAGTGAGTGCTGTTTTTAACAGTTACTTGTCAGTTTGAGACGACTGGTGAGTGCTAGGATCAGTAAGACTTGTTGTAAGTGTTGCTATGAGAGGGAGATGTTCTCTAAAGAGCTGGGTCTTCAGGAGTTTTCTGAAAATGAGAAGGATGTCTCTGCCCTTGTAGGAGCTGGCAGTGTGTTCCACCAACGAGGAACAACAGATGAGAAAAGTTTGGATTGGCTTGAGCATACCGGTGGTAGAGCTAGAGGCGTCAGTTCGTCTGAGGGAGAGCGCGGTCTGGAGGTAGCGTATGTCTGTATGAGGGCATTCAAGTAGGTGGGAGCAGAACCGGAGACTACTTTGTAGGCAAGCGTTAGAGCCTTGAATTTGATGCGGGCCGCCATAGGTAGCCAGTGTAGCTGGATGAGCAGCGGGGTAACATGTGCCCTTTTGGGTTGGTTGTAGACCAGGCGCCGCCAGCGTTCTGGATCATCTGAAGTGGTTTCACTGCGCAGGCTGGGAGACCTGTCAGGAGGGCATTGCAGTAGTCGAGTCGTGATATGACTATTGCCTGAACCAGAAGTTGGGTAGCATCTTGAGTCAAGTAAGTCCTGATTTTCCATTATGTTGTAGAGTCGCGAAACGGCATGACAGGGCGACTGAGGCAACATGATCTGAGAAGTTTAGTTGGTTGTCGATAACAACTCCTAGATTTTTTGCAGTCCTGGTAGGTGAAACAGACAGGGATTCAAATTTGATGTTGATGTCGTGATGTATGGTAGGTTTAGCTGGGAGGACCAGCAGCTCAGTCTTTGAGAGGTTCAGCTGGAGGTGGTGTGCCTTCATCCATGTAGCTATGTCTGAGAGGCAATCCGAGATCCGTGCTGAAACCAAGGGGTCATCAGGTGGAAAGGACAGATAGAGCTGTGTGTCATCTGCATAGCAGTGGTATGAGAAGCCATGCGAGCGGATAATCTGTCCCAAGGAGGTGGTGTAGATAGCAAAGAGAAGGGGGCCCAGCACTGAGCCCTGGGGACCCTGTGTGGTGAGATGGTGAGGTGCAGATAGCTGACCAAGCCATGATACGTTAAACGAAGCGTCCTGTGAGGTAGGATTCAAACCAGGGAGAGCAGAACCCGGAGATTCCCATGTTAGCGGTATAGAGAGAAGGATGCGGTGATTAACCATGTCAAAGGCAACCCGATAAGTCAAGCAGAATGAGTACTGATGACCGGCGGTCGCCCTGGCTTCTTTTAAGGCTTCTGTTACAGACAACAGAAGCGTTTGGTAGAGTGGCCGCTTTTGAACCCAGACTGACTTGGATCCAGAAGGTTGTTCTGTGAAAGGAAGTCAGAGACCTGTTTGGAGACTGCTCGTTCAATGCCTTTGGATAGGAAAGGCAGGAGGAGACAGGGCGGTAGTTCTCGACTTGAGCAGGGTTGAGAGAAGCTTTTCTTAAGTAGCGGTGTTACGCGGGCCATTTTGAGCGCTGTTGGAAATGTGCGGAGGTTAGCGAGGCATTGATCACATGTGTGATAGCTGGAGGCGATGGTCGGGCTGATGGACTGAAGTAGGCTCAGTAGGAATAGGGTCCAGCGAGCATGTGGTAGGACGGCTGCATGTCAGGAGTCTAGATACTTCACTCGAGGAGAGGCGTGAAATGCTGAAAAAGATGTTCCAGCAGTCCCTAGAGGTTGTAGGAGTCGCGGTATCTGAGTCAGATCGTTGGAGTGGGCATGTAGAGAATTAACTGCTGATTGCCGCCACTTTGTTTGTAAAAAATGGCGAGGGTATCTGCAGTAAGGCTGGATGGAGGAGGAGGCAGCTGAGGGTTGAGTAGCGATTTGAAGGTTGAGAAAAGTTTTCGAAAGTGTCTGTAGTTGATTTTGTCATTGTAGAAAGCCGTCTTAGCAGCAGTGATGCTGGCTGAGAAGGAGGTCAGGAGTGTCTGGTAGTTTTGAGGTCATCAGTTAGTTTGGATTTGTGCCATTTCCTCTCCAGCGGCTCTGAGTTTGGTGCTCGCGATCGGAGGGTATCATTTAGCCATGGATGAGATTGTTTGGATCGAGCTGGCCTTGTGGTAAGAGGGCACAGCTCGTCTAGACACCAGGTCAGTGTGGAGCAGAAGCGAGTCTGTGGCCTCATTAACCTCAGAGAGGAGAAGGTGTTGAGTGGAGGTAGACCGGAGGCAACCACAGAGGAGAATGCGTTGGAGACAGGTTCCGGATGTTGCGGCGGGCGTGACCATCGGCTGAGGAGCGGAGGCTGTTCTGTCAGGCTGGCGTTGAACTGGATGAAGAAGTGGTCAGAAAGATGGAGAGGCGTTACCATGAGGGTGTCTGTGCTGCAGTTCCGAGTGAAGATCAAGTCAAGCTCTTTGTGAGTCGGTGGGCTTTGAACCAGTTTGAGGTCAAAGGAGTGGACCAGGGCCAAAAAGTCCGCTGAGCCTGGGGCGTCTAAGTGGATGTTCATATCGCCGAGGACGAGAAGCAGACAGTCATGCTCAGGGATGGAGGACAGCAGAGTGTCAAGTTCGTCCATAAACTCACCTAGTTGGCCTGGAGGGCGGTAGATGACCAGCACGTAGAGTTTTGCTGGGGCGATCACTGTGATGGCATGGAATTCGAATGAGACATATTTGTTTGAAGGCAGTAGAGGGGTGAATTTCCATTTGTTGGAGATCAGCAGGCCCGTCCCGCCTCCTCGTCCAGATAGGCGAGGGGTGTGGGATAGTGTAAGGTTGGTGGAGAGTGCAGCCGGGGTGGCAGTGTTCTCTGGTTTGATCCAAGTCTCAGTGAGAGCAAGGAGTTCCAATGAAAGGTGGTTGGCATAGCCAGCTATGAAGTCCGTTTTGTTGACTGCGGATTGACAGTTCCACAAGCCCATGGAGAAGGAGGTTTCTGTAGGTAAGGACCGTTTAAGTTGCTGGAGGTGAAGGCGATTTATGCCCCTTTTGGTATGATGCCGGTTTCTGCGATGGCAGGTGATTACAGATATGGTGGAATGGCACATTTTTGCCTTTGTCGGCGCCTATGCTCGGTGAACTTGCACAGGTAAACTTGCTCGTCTTGACCGCGTACGTCTTAAACGAGTATGGCTGAAAGGAGGGCTGACGCTGCAGCAACAGCCTCTATTGTTATTCTGACAGGAATTGCATGCAGCTGTCCTTGTGTCTCACTAATGATGACGCTCGCTCACACCGACCGAAACTCAGTAGTAGCCTATGTGTTCTTGCTTTCTCTTTTCCAACTCACTGCAGTTGTTGTCTATATATAGATAGATAGATAGATAGATAGATACTGTAGATACCAATGTGTAATACAGGTTAAGACCAAGGCATACATGTCTTTTCCAGTTTCTCTCCGAAATATAAACATATTCTTCTAATATATACAGTATATGGAATGCATCCTGCCCCCTGGTGAACACAGTGTTGCTGGCTGACAGAGACCAAAGAAAGACAAAACAGCTGCCCAGATGCACTGCTGACTAATGAGGCTTCAGGGATGCTGCAGTGCATCCTGGGAACCAGGAGGAGGAACAGAGTCCTCTTTGAGTGGAGACAAAAAGTCCTTGGGTCACCCACCAAGGGCCATCTATGAGAGCCTGAGGCTTGTAATTCACAGCATCCAGGACCTTGTGGCTCAGAGCACATATGCAGAAGTGCATTCCCACACACACACACACACACACACACACACACACACACACACACACACAATATGACATACTGTTGGAGCCAATGACTGCCAAGGACAGGAAGTGATCACTGACATCAGCCAATCACTGACCAACAAAGCCAGGGATTACCCTGAGCATCAGTTCAACCATGCCTGAGGGTATTCTGACATGATCAGATATTTCAGAACATTTCAGCAGCTTTGAAAGATGTGAGCATGCTACACTATTCTGTGCACATGCGCAGAGGTCACTCTGATACACCCACAGACCCAGGTGTTGCATCATCTTGTAAGATGGCTGATGTCAAAATCCAGAAGCACCCCCCTGTAGAGAACACATGCGTCAAGCAGCATGGAGATCAAAGGTGACTGGGACAGAGGGGCACCCCTGCTGGGTAAGGGGCTGGGCAGACCTGAATTGTGCCACAGACCTGATCTATGAAGCAGACGGACAGCCTGGGATGGACCATGGAGGATGGAGGGACACATCAACACGGCTCAAAGGTCAGTGCGGCGGCAGAGGACTGCATCCCAGTCACTCAACAAGAGCAAGTGTTATTTGTTCAGTTCTATGTATGTATGTGTGTGTGTGTGTGAAATGTTTGTGTGTGTGTGAGTACGTTGGATGGACGTTTTCTAAGTCTTTGTTGATGAATGAGTGTGGGAGGAGTGAAGGTGTGTGTGTGTGAGAGAGAGAGAGAGAGAGAGAGAGTCTGTGTGTGTGTGTGTGTGTGTGTGTGTGTGTACCTTGGGTCTCGTGGGCTGTTGGGACGACTGATGGAGCGTAACCTGTTCTCAGTGATCACTGCTGGACGATCCAGAGCCAAGATAGGGCTCACCCGCCTAAACAGAGACAGAGAGAGAGAAAGCGAGACGGAGAGAGAGAGAGAGACAGACAGAGAGAGAGAGAAAGAGAGAAAAAGAGAGAGCGAGAGACAGAGAAAGAAAGAGAGACAGAGAGAGAGAGAGAAAGAGAGAGAGAGAGAGAGAGAGGTAGGCAGAAAAAATGAGTAAAGATAAGAGCTAAGCATGACAGTATCAGAGGGTCAGTGCCCTGAGGAGATGTGGAACTAGATGTACCGTACACCTAATATGACACATGGTTACCATTTACTATCTGAGGAAAATAAAGCGTGCCGCCCCACTTCTTTTCATCTCCTAGTCCTGCTACTCTTTAGAACCTCACATGTCAGAGTCTCACATGATTCTCCTTGGTTACTCGTGATTTCTGCAACTCAAATTTATGCTTATGTATACATTTCAACTTTCACCTTTATATAAAGTTATGACCTCTACAAGGTCACATAATTATGAAGCAACAGCATGAAGCTAATGCATGTTTACTTATACTGAAACTAATGAAGAGAGGCAAGCACAAGAAACAAACTGGCAGGGGGAAAAAGACCGTGTGCAGGGAGAGACAGACAGAATCAGAAAATAAACTGAAAGACAGTTAGCACGACATAACGAGAAGGAGAGAGAGATGAGACATGTCTGCAGGTCTGCACCTGAGCTCATCTGGAGAGGGATCCTGAGCGATCCCATTGGTCTGTGCAGAGCTGTGGGTGGGGCTATTCTCTGGGCTCACTTCCTCCTTCGAACCATTTTGGGTGGGCAGGTCCAAACAAGACTTAAGCCCCTCCCACTGTTGGGCAGCATTACGAATGGCCAGCCGCCGTTTCTCCTAGATGGACAGCCAGAGGACATGGGACAAGAGAAGACAGACAGCCCGGTTACATAAGGATGCAGCTGACATTGTGCACACTGACACCCTAATGCTAATGCGATCCCTACATATATTTATATAGAGGACACTTTACATACAAAACTTGTATCGACAATGTGAATAAAGATAAGATGCTAAAGCTTCTTGAAGAGAAACAATGTTCATATTGATGCTATTAATGCCTTATTAATACTACTTATCCTACTGCACATGTACAGTAAGGGAGTCCCCTCAACCTGCCTGGACCTTCTCCACTGCCTGGACCTTCTCCTGAAGTCTGCAGACCTCTGATTGGCTGCTTTCTTGCTGAGGAGAACTACACACAGAACCCTACAGGAGGAACTCGATTGAGTGACCTGGGCTTTCAGAACCTCTTTAGAACATTTAAAACATTTCCATTAAATACAGAACTTAAAAACATGGGCCAGACCAGGTACATAACTGAAGTGTTGCTAGTAGTTTAACAGATACTGCCTTCAAATTGCTTAAAAATGTTTACAAGAATTTCCTCAAAAATCACAGAAAACAACTGATAAAAATAAGGCTTACTTATATTGAGACAAAGTGACTGGGTAGAAAACTGACACTAGACACTTACCGTACATTAACCACAAAGAACAAGATTTTCTCATCATCTTAGTGATCAATCTCTTAATTTCCTTTTGAATCCATAAAATCCATCTCTGGCACAGCACACAGCCTATGTCCTCAGACACTAAGCACCCTTTTCATTGACTGAGCAATTGCCACAGCATTTTTCTACACACGCAGAAATGTGCTATCTTGTACCCTCAGAAGTTCTGTGCCCTCAAAGGTCGATGTCTCCACATCCATGGGCAGAACTGTAAGGCAGCATTCAGCTTGCATGAATCTCCATCATGTGAATCCACACTGACAGTCTACTTAACCCATTTACTCCTGAAATGCCTACTAAAAACGCCTATAGAATCCTATGGCATTCTAGGCTAAATAACCTTATTTCCTAAGGGTTTTCTGAAAAAATACTAAGAATTGTCAACGTCTACCAAAACCTTAATATCTAAGCCTCTGTACACCTAGAAACATGAAATAAAAAGCATGCTGCGCTACGCAGCAACCAGCGGGAGAGTCAATGCTGCGCTATGCAGCAACAGGTTGGGGGGTAAAGTGTTGCGTTGTGCAGCATCCAGCATGAATGGGTTAACCATGGGCACATTGGGCAGTGTGCAATGAATTTGGGTTTGCCCTGGGTAGAGTATTGCCATCATGATAAAAAAAATAATCAATAAAACTCAACAAGTCAATCCACTAGAATGAAGAGATTCCAGATTGAAGACCTTAGGAAAGAATCCATAAATGAAACTGCTCATGACTACAGTAAGATATCCTCTACATACTTACAGCACACTGCCCCCACCTACCCACCTACACACTACACACACACACACACACAGTCACTGTCATCACTCACATTCATTACATACAGTACTCTGCTTGCAATAGTAAGTCCCTGTCCCCCCACATACACAGCACATTATTTCATCAGGAAGCTTCTCCAACAAACATCCCCAACATACTTACAGCACACTGCCCCCAATACACAGCACATTGTCTCATGAGGAAGCTTCTCCAACACACATATTGCACACTGCCCTCTCCCCACATACACAGCACACTATCCCATCTCCCCTGTCATCCCCCAACACACACACCAAGACCCCTGGCAGTTGGGTTAGCCCCTTGAGCCGTGGATCTGCCCAAGGTTTCTTCCTTGGTAAGGGAGTTTTTCCTTGCCCCTGTTGCTCTTGGGTGCTCCTTGTTGGTGCCCCCACCCAATCCCAATCCTCCCCCACCTTTTTATGCAGCCCTTGCCACTTAATCTACTAAACCCCTCTTCTACTGCACTTTTACCCCCATTAATGCACAAATAGGCTGACACCAGACATAATTTCACTGCATTTCTTACTTCCAGTAACTATATGCATGTGACAATAAACTTCCTTGTATCCTTGTATCCTTGTAAGAGCATAAAGAAATCCACCCCCTGAATTTGCCCATCCCTGATGCAGCAGTGCTTTTTCAATTTCATTATATCGTATCTATGGTTACAACATTCCCTGGTATCCAAGGGCACCATTGCAAAAAACAGCAGACATCATTAAGAGGTGCAGCTTATCTTCCCCCAGGGATTAAGAAGCACTACGTGGAACAATCTTCTTATTTGAAGCAGACAGAACTGGATTTTAATATGCATAAATATGTACACTTGCAGAGTTCAACTCTGTGGTTATATAACCAGCAGCAAAACATGATGTGACAATACGACTACAGAGATACAAACATGACAAAATGTTCAAATAAGATTTCAAGACCTCATCAACAGCTGCAAAAGGGGTTGTTCAAATGAGATTTAAAAAAGACAACTCCAGGCTAAGAACAACTCAGAGTCTATTTTTGGATGATAACAAGTGTACATTTTCATTGGCGACCAAAATGATGTTAATCAGAGTGGATTTGAGTAAGAATGGAATAGACCCTAGGTTGTTCTTAGACCCGAGTTGACCTTTTGTAAGTTCCTAATGAAAAGCAATCACAGTGACATGTCTCATTTGAGAGACACTGGACATGAACTGTGCATTATTTACTCTAGGCACCCTTGGTGTCTAGATGATTAGTGGAAAGTACTATCTGCGTTTCAGACCACTCAAAAGTCCATTTGGGGTAATAACAAGACCATTACATTGACAAGTGACAGAAACGATCACTTTCAAGGTCTAACTTTCAAACAGCTAAAATCGACTTCACAGCATGCAGGGGTCATGCCATGGACAAGCTGGCCTACTTAGAACAATAAACTTAAGATCCATTCCAGATGATCGAATTTCTGGTGTCTCCTTGATCATCTCCCAAGCTAGTGAGTGCACGAGTATGAGTGTTGTTTGAGGGTAACCCTAGGTGTATCTGTGGTTTAGCATGCCTGTGCACAGGCCTAAAGATGAGTGTAAATATGGGCTCATAACAAACCATCACCTAGACCAGAGGTTCTCAACATCTTCTGCTGGTCTTCAGCTTCTCCTTTAAAGGAACACGCTTACTCTTTGGGAAATAAGATTATTTTCCAAAAAGTCGGCGTGTTCCTTTAAATCCTACTGACAACCCTCTGATGAAGCATTCTGAATATGGTGAGCTTCTCTGCCAAATCAAATCTCTTTTAAAAATGGTGTGCCTTATCTCTGAGAATATAGATAAAATATAGAAACTGCTCTGACTACAACTGATCTACCCAGGGGATGGCCACTTGGGGGGCTGGGGGGTTGGCATGACATCGCGATTGCTGCCTCCAGATCCTCTCAGACAGAATGTGGCCCTTCTTCCCTGTGGGGAGTCTGCATTCCCTCCGGATCTTTCTACAACACCCAGCCCCACTGAGCTCTTCTATTTAGCCTGGATTAGCCGGTTTGGATTACGGAGGTGCAATCAATTCCTGACTACATGGTCTGTGCCTATCTATAAACCTCTCTATAATCACAAAACAGACACACAGATGCACTCACACACTCAGCACACATACACACACTCACACACACACACACACACACACACACACACACACACACACACACACACACACACACACACACACACTCAGATCCTCCCTTGGAAGCAAGAGCTGTCCGAGTATCTGACATTCACCACAACCATACATTCAGGCAATACATGGAAGCATATTTTCAACATTGCACACTGCAGTATGACAGAAACATACTCATCACACAAAGAAAACATGTATATCTCTTTCTGTTAATATTTGTAAGTTAATTCCCTTTCAGCATATGTACCACATGAGAGCAAGGGCAAACAATGTTTTCCATAAACGCATAACTAAAACATTATTACGGAGCATGTCAAAGCTACCAATTATCTTATAACTAATAAAACCTCTACTGACCCAGGCCACTTGGGCCTGGTAATGAGAGCCAGATGATTCATGCCTACATGACTGAATGAGCTCAGACAATGTGTAAAGCACTTAAGAGAAATGCTCATCAGGGAGCAGCAGTAAAAAATCTCAGAGATCAGGGCAGGTTGGAGACAAACACGCACTCCCAACCCCAGTGGAAAAGATGCAAGTGTGACAACATGGCATTATGTTAGGCAAGGTGGTTTCACCTAACAAATGAGAGCAGGCAAGATGCCATTTTTTGTCTCTCTCCCTCTCTTTCTCTCTCTCTCTCATCTTCATCCATCTTTGACTCATTGTTTCATTCACTTTTCCAAGTAAAGGAGAGGAGACAAGGATGAACACATTTCTTCTCTTTAATCTATCTTATCCCTCTATTCACATTGTCCCTGAACATCTCTCTCCTTACCTCCAATTCCTGCTCTCTCTCTCTCTCTCTCTCTCTCTCTCTCTCTCTCTCTCTTTCTGTCTCTCTCTCTTCTCAGTCTCTCTCACTCTAAAAATCCATTTCAGGATTGTGAACTCACTCTGTTCCAGTCCCAAGCTGTCTTCCATAATGTCTACCACATATGTTCCATGTTAAAAAAAAAATTATAACAAGTCTATATCCCGTTACACAAATTCCAACCGCAGAGATGGAGCATGACAATGTGGTTTGTTTCATTCATGAGACTGAAATAATGTCAGAGCACTCGATGAATAAACAAAAAAAGTGCTTGGAGGTACTGTGGCAACCGATTGAAAAATACCATTGTTAAGAACCCAGGGATCCTCTTGGTTGACTTCCAAATAAACACTCTACCTAAAACTGCATTTCAGTGAGAAGAGTATGTTCAGTGAGTGAGTGGGTGAATGAGTGAGTGAGCAAGCGAGCGAGTGGGTGAGTGGGCGAGTGAGCAAGTGAGTGAGTGATCATCTTTAGCAGGAAGCAAGAGAGGGTCGTGTGCACCCCTGCTGCACCCTTCAGCCTGATCCTCAGCCATGTCACATCTGTAATATGCTAACTCATGGTGCTGCTGTGCATACAGACATGGCAGGGTGCAGCTAAAGGAATATTAAGAGTATGCAGTACTAAGAGTATGCACGCAAAGACACACATACACACACACACACCCATGGTGTGTTTAAAAAACAATAGCAGGAAATAGATTAACAGACAAACAAATAAGTTAGATATATGTATGAATACTGTATGTATTTATATACACAGACAGATAGACAGACAGACAGTCATCTTTGCCCACCTTGTGAATGGCCTGTTTGTGGGTCTCTCTCTTCTTCTCATCCTCTCTTCGTGCAACTACTCCAGCCATACGTCTGTCCTCCTCCTGCAGGGCGACATCAAAAGTCTTTGGGCCTTCCTCCATCCTCCGTTTCACACACACCCTCACACATGCACACACACACACACACGCACGCATGCACGAATGCACACACTCAGATCGACAAAGGATGGCTTCCTGAATGCTGGCCGGTCTCACTCACACACACACACACACACACAAACACACACACACACACACACAGGCGCACACTCACTGAGCACGTCCTTCTGCATCAGCGGGATTACCAACCCGACGTCGCCATGCCACATGTCTGCGCCCAGCTGTTTGGATGCGCTTAAATCTCCCAGCATGCCGTGCGGCTGAAGCAGCCCTGGGAGGCTGCCAGAGGAGCGCTTGAGACTCGGGGACAGACAATGGCTGTATCTTTGCTGACCGGGGGAGCGCATTCATTATTCATGAGCACCTGCCACACCCTGTGGTACCAGGCTGAATTGTGGTCACTCTCTCTCTCTCTCTATCTCTGTCTGAGAAGAATTCATTAATCTCCATTCAGATCGCAGGGTTCATGTGCAAGGATACATATTAGGTGTGAAACTACTGCATTAAAGATACAAATCATGCCTGAAAACTACAGCTGTTCAACAGATTGAAAGATTTCCAAGAACAAGGCAGAAAAGCAATTAGATAACTAGTTTCATTCCTGAACCAATACCCCTGTGGAGCTGAACAGAACACAGGCGGACAGCTTAGTCCTGTGTTGACACAGATAGCCCATGGGTGGGCCCCCCAAACAGCCAATAAGAGCCAGGAGGGGAAGGACAGAGACCCACAGCAGAGATGGGAGAGGGGAGAGGAACAGAGGAGAGAAGAGGAGAGGAAAAGAGAGAAAAGACAAGAAGAGAGGAAAGGATAGAAAAGAAAAGACAAGAGGAAAAGAGAGAAAAGACAAGAAGAGAGGAAAGGATAGAAAAGAAAAGACAAGAGGAGAAGAAAGGAGAGAAAAGAAAAGACAAGAGGAAAAGAGAGAAAAGACAAGAAGAGAGGAAAGGATAGAAAAGAAAAGACAAGAGGAGAAGAAAGGAGAGAAAAGACAAGAGGAGAAGAAAGGAGAGAAAAGAAAAGACCAGAGGAGAGGAAAGGAGAGAAAAGAAAAGACAAGAGGAGAGGAAAGGAGAGAAAAGACAAGAGGAGAGGAAAGGAGAGAAAAGACAAGAGGAGAGAAAAGGAGAGAAAAGAAAAGACAAGAGGAGAGGAAAGGAGAGAAAAGACAAGAGAAGAAAGGAGAGAAAAGACAAGAGGAGAGAAAAGGAGAGGAGGGACAGAGACCCACAGCAGAGATGGGAGACTGAGGAGGAACAGAGGAGAAAAGAAGAAGAAAGGGGGAGGAGAGAAGAGGCAAGAGGAAAAGAGAGAAGAAGAAAGGAGAGGACAGAAGAGAGCTAGCCAATGATGTCCAGCAAGCTCTCTGTGTAGTAATGTTAGCACCATATAATCTACAATGCATGCTGTGGTACTATTGCTACTTATAACAGAGACAGAAGGTGCATATCCCATATCTTATCAGAACAATATACTGATTTATACACTGACATAAATATTATCAGTACTGATCAAAAATATTTTAGCAGGAACAATTGTGCGACATGCCTTGTCTGACTACTGGGCTTGGCTCTTCTGCAATGCTGCAGCATTTTCTAACATTCTGACCAATGAAATTTTAATCACAAATAGTGGAACGGAGCAGGAGGGAGGTGCCTGGTGCCCGCAGTGTCTACTGCCCTGCCCCAAATTCCCCTCCGTGGGGGTCGGAGAGGAGCTGCCGGCCTGGCCCCAGCTATGCCACCGGGAAACTGTGTCACCATCACAAACACTCAGCCTGAGCATTGATGGGTCTAGACTAGTGCTCTCTCTCATGCATGCACGCGTGTGCACGCACACACACACAAACACACACACACACACACACACACACACACACACACACACACACACACACACACACACACACACACACACACACACATACAGACACACGCCTGCATACATACAGCACCTACACATGCAATATGCAACTAGAGTCTGGCCACACCCTTCAGAACCAGCTACATGTATCAACAGTAATAACAGTAATAAATACTCACATACACACACACAAAACATTCCACTTATGAATCTATCTCTGACTTTGTGAATAAATTCCAATGACAGTTGGTATGAGAATGTGTGTGTGTGTGTGTGTGTGTGTGTGTGTGTGTGTGTGTGTGTGTGTGTGTGTGTGTGTTGCAGGCGTGCAGGGAGACCCTGGAGTGGATTCCTCTGCAGGCTGAAACCCAACCTCCTTCTGGGCTCAGGGTTCCCACACCTAAACACACCCACACACCCACACACACACACACAATCCCCCCTTAACACACATACACACAGAACGCCCCCACACGCACGCACGCACACACACACACACACACACACACACACACACACACACACACACACACACTCCATCCATGTTGCGTGCATACAGCGCCATCCCAAAACATGATGTCATATCTGATAGGCATTTAAGCCTCTTTTTTAATGGTTTAGGAGATTACTTCACTGGAAATGTCACAGATCCTGTTCTACCATCCAATCCAACTCAAGACCAAACATGCCGCTTTGCCCAGCCAGGGACGCTGTTGGGCATGGATACTGTTTGAATAAGACTAAACAAGGAATATACAGTCATAATGAACTAGATGTGAACATGACAGGAACCAACAGCAACCAACAGCTGGAACTATATGCAAAACACACAGAAACATACTCAGACTTGCTTCCTTTGTCTTTAGACTTTCACCAGTGCACAAACAGGCTTACTTAACACACCACACAGTACTACATAAAGAATGCAGACAAGCAGAAGTTTATGGAGTGTAAAATGGGAGTTAAACAACCCCCCCTCCCCCGACACACACACACACGTGAAAGGGCTGTGTTGCTTACTGTAATACGTTTCATGTCCAGGAGTCGCAGATGCAGCATTAAGCACAGGGCAGCCTGCCTGTACCATGTCTCCTCTGCCACAGGGTTCCCATCAAGGGTCAGTTCACACAGGGAGCACGACTCTCCCAGACAGGCCAGCTCATCAAAACTACACACAGACACACAAAAAAAGTACAAATTAAAACGATAAAAAAAAAATAACATACAAACTCATGAATTGCAACACCAGGTCACCAGGTTACAGAACATACTGTAAAACACACAATCCAACAAGATGTTGACTAGTAAAGACTAGTAAAGTCCACTGTAAAGCACATTGAATGACCTCTGTGTATAAATTGCCCTATATAAACAAACTTGACTTGATTTAATTTGACTTGACTTGACTTGACTGGTCAGTACTGTATTCAAGAACTTACAACAGCAGTGTACCCAATACGCATTGCAAACAGCTGTGCAAGTATGACTAGGCAGTGCGTCCTCCTGTAGCTTCTTGTGACCTTAGTGTGGGGTCTCTATTCTCTCTCTCCTCATCCATCCCTCCAACCATCCCTTCTTCACACCTTCTCTATCCCTCTCTCTCTTACTAAAATACCCAAGTTACCAAGCAGCCAG
Source organism: Alosa alosa (assembly GCF_017589495.1). NCBI lineage: Eukaryota > Metazoa > Chordata > Actinopteri > Clupeiformes > Clupeidae > Alosa > Alosa alosa. The sequence continues at coordinate 18,622,384 of NC_063202.1, forward strand.
CAGTCCCCCAAGATGCTGAGCGGCACCATGCAATTTCGGTGTTGTCAGGGACCAATTTAGCCCGGCTATAATGTGCCTGTGACACAGTGATAAAACACAGGCTGGCCAAAGACCAAAACAGCCTGCCACAACCCCAGACTGAAACAAGTCTAATCTCAGAAGCTCTCTAGCGGTCTCTTGAGGTTCATTCCATTTAGTCAAAACTGACATGAATAAATGCTTCCCAACTTCAAACAGAAAACTAGCTGGCCAAGGCTAATTTATCACTGGGGGATCTGAGGGGCTTCCAATACTCCTCCCTACCTCCTCTTTCAAGAGAGGACAATTGATTTCACAGAAACATTTTCAAAAACCCACAGACACCCAGAGAACACTCTAGCATTAGCCAAGCATCCAGCAATCATCCCACATACACACACACACACACACACACACACACACACACACACACACACACACACACACACGCTAACCAAATCCCCTGGGTGACTAGCCAGTGCATCAAAGACTGTCACCACCTCTTAAAAAAGAGAAACGACTTCTACTCTAGTCCATCAGCCACAGACAGACCAACTGAGCGATCTATTCATCCTCCATCATGACTCATGCAGATGTACATGCTGTTTGCTCACTTTCAACACAGCAGCAGCAGCAGCAGCAGCAGCTTGGCTCCCTCAGTACAGTGCAGCACTACTCACACACAGCCTAGCGTTTAGCATCTCTCTCTTCCTACGCTAAAGAGGAGAGAGCAGGACGGCATCAATAACTCCAATCGGACTACAGTCGCTTCTCAGTTCACTTTGTTTCGTGGACCCTGACACAAGTTGATCAGTGGCCCGGGAGGCGAGAGGAAGGCGGCGTTCTTAACGCCGCTACCGGCAGGCTGGGCTGAGCTGACCGCTGTGAGAAGAGCGGGGTGGGGTGGGGTGGAGGGGGCAGAGCTTCGGGAGCACAGAGAGGACAGGAGAGGAGAGGAAAGAAAAAGAGAGGGAGTGAGGGAGAGAGGGAGAGGAAGAGAGGGAAAGAGAGAGAGAGATGGATGGGGTGGGAGGCAAGAGGCTAACTCTGCAGTGAGCAGGGCTAGCTAGGCCAGGAGCTCCAGCTACGGTCAGCGCTGGAGTCAGAGTCACCCCCCACACCCACACTAGGAGGGGGCGGGGGTGGGAGGGGGGGGTTTGGGTTGGGGCAGACGCTGTTGCTGGCCAGCCTGATAAAGATACTGGGGCAAGACAGGGTTAAGGCAGCCAGTCTCCCACACAGCCCCCTCTCCCCCTTTAGCCTGTCCTCTGCATCTTTATCCCTCACTAACACACACTCCGTCTCCCTCTCTTCCTACCCCCATCTCTCTCTCTCTCTCTCTCTCTCTCTCTCTCTCTCTCTTTGCTTCCCTCCCTTCCGCATCCTCCCGTTGTCAGGCGCTTACCTGCTGATGCTGTTGCAGCTGAGGAAGAGGCGCTGCAGGCATGGAAGCCGGTCCACCTCCGTCTGAGAGAGAGAGAGAGAGAGAAAAGAGAGAGAGAGAGGGATGAGGAGAGAGGGGAGGGTGCAGGCAGAGAGAGAGAGAGACAGAGATGGAGAGAGGTAGAGAGAAAGAGAAGAGAGAAGAAGAGGAGGGAGAATGGAAGGAACTCAGAGCTTTCCCCGTTCCCTCAGTCACCTTGCAGTTCCCGCATGCAGCCTCATCCGTCCTGCGCACACACACACACACACACACACACTCACACACACTCAAGCTCACACACACACACAAACAGGCATGCGCGCTCACACACACGCGCAGAGGAGAGGAGACGAGAGGAGAGGCAGTGCAGAGAAGGGAGGGGCCGCGGCAGTGCGGGGAGGGGTGGAGAGGAAGAGGGGGGAGGAGAGGAAGGGCTGTGCTGGGAAAGCACAGAGCGTGCGCTAATGCAGACATAGCCCGCTGCAGGAACTGCTCTCTCACACACACACACACACACACACACACACACACAGAGCATCACACACACAGGCACACCCACACAGCTACACATACAGTATCACAGCATCAATACACAGACATAACACATAACACATTTATGTACAGTACATACAAGCAGGGTACTACAGAATGAATACAACTAATCCATACAAAGATTCACATAACAGATGTGCATACACATTCAATTAACATGAAATACACTCCTGGGCAAGCAGTCCAGTACATACCTGTAAAATATACACACCTACACACCTATATATACAAGAGGAATTTTCCTGGTATGGTCCTACAGACTTGTCACATGTACGGAATGGACTTATACACTCACACAGTACACACCCACATACAAACACACAAGCATAGACAGACCACACACACACACACACACACACACACACACACACACACACACACACACACACACACACACACAGGATGTGACAGCTTCAGACAGCGCTGGAGCCCTACAGGATGAGCGCTGCTGGTGGTGCTGATGAGGAAGGCTAATCCGCCTGGACATCCGCCTGCATCACCATCAAAATCAATGGCTGGCACAGGCATCAGCAGCAGCAGCAGGGGAGTGCACAGAGTCGGGCAGCGCAGGGCACACAGGGACCAGGGCAATGTCATACAGTCAATAAGGACAACACAAACACAGACAGACAGACGGACAGACAGACGGACAGACGCAGAGAGACAGACGCAGAGAGACAGACAGACAGACAGACAGACAGACGGACAGACACAGAGAGACAGACAGACAGCAGTTTTATAATTTAGGGCTGGGCTAGGCTATACACATAAGGGGGTGATCAGAGTGGTGCTAAGGAGGGAGGGAGAGGGAGAAGGAGAGGGGGATAGAGGAAGCAGAGGGGGAGGAAATTATAGAGATGGAGATAGATAGGTGGATGGATTGAGAGGGAGAGAGAGGGAGCAAGAGAGAAAGGATGGAGAGGGAGAGAGAGAGAGTCATGGAGGTATGAACATGATAGAAGGGGTCTGTAAAGTGCAAATGCTCCCTTTCCTGCCTTATTCCATCTCTCTCTCTCTTCCTCTCGCTCTCTCTCTTCCTCTACATCCCCCTCACTCTCTTGCTTGCTCGCACACACACACACACACACACATACACACACTCTCCACCTCTCCTAGGAGGGCAGGGCAAAAATGCTGACTCAGCCGACACTGCAGACACACACACCCTGCCTAACCCTGTGACAACAGCTCAGCTTTACCTACTAATTAACACACAAACACAAGCACACACACACGTGCACACACACACACAGTGAGAAAGACTGACAGCAAATTTGCCACATACCATGAATACATACATACATACATACATATATACAGTATAGCAACAAGCTCTTAGCATCTCAGACACAGAGAGAGAGAGAGAGAGAGAGAGAGAGAGAGAGAGGTAGAGAGAGGAGTGGGGGCAGCAAATGAGAAGATGGGTTATTGGGTTCAATTCAGCAGCACTTAACCAAAGCACTCGAGTCAAACCCCAAGAATTATATGGTCACATTTTACTCTGTAACAGTAAATACATCTTGATTTGTGAATTTTGTGAATGCGGGTGAGTATAAGTGAGTATGCACGTGTTAAAGTGACAAAGTGAGGGTCATAGACACAGTTTACATAGCCACTGAAGAAACTGAGGAGAGAGATTGACAGCAAATCTGCCACGTACCAACACACACACTCTCTCTCTCTCTCACACACACACACACACACACACACACACACACACACACAGTCAGACCAGGCTACTTAGCAAAGTGCCAAGAAAATTAACATTGTTTGACGACAGCAAGCAGAAAGTGTGTGCTTTGTCAGTGAACTGTGAGAGTGAGAAGGGTATTACTCCACTGTCTGTTCATTCTGTGTGCTTGGCTGAGTTCAGTTATCTGTAGTACATACACAAAGGTGAACACACACACACGCTTTCCAACTCATTTGCTTCCTGGGTTCAATTCAGGGAACCAACACTGACCTCACCTGCCCTACTCACTGCTTTAGGCTTATACTGTACAAACACACACACACACACACACACACACACACACACACACACACACACACACACACACACACACACACACACTTTGGCAAAGAGTGGCCTAGGTGAGTGGGCTATCTAAGCATTGTATAACTGCAGCAGTGCCCAGCATGACCATGTGTGTAAGTCTCCATCTTGTGTCCTTGTGTCTCCTTGTACGTCTGTGTGTGTGTGTGTGTGTGTGTGTGTGTGTGTGTGTGTGTGTGTGTGTGTGTGTGTGTGTGTGTGTGTGTCCTTGAGTAACGCCCTGGGTCTTGAGTGTCTGTGTGTGTGTGTCCGTAGTTTGGCTTATGTAAAGCCCATCTGTGAGGACAGGATGGCCAGTGTGGGACCCGTCATCTGTCTGAGGGACCTAGAGCCCCAGCTGCAGAACAACACAGCCAACACAGACGACACACACACAGACGACACACACACACACACACACACACACACACACACACATTCTGTATTCCATCATATCCACCACAGTTGGCTTTTTTACGCCATTACATCAACCACAGACACATATAAACACACTTTACTTTTCATATCCACCACAGACACTCAAAAGTAAGCTTTCTAGTCCATTACATCCCTTTCCTTAACTACTGTGAAATGAAGTAATGTTGTTCCCCCTTCATTCTAAAAACATCTGTTTATTAAGGGCATGTTGCATTAACATAGATGATCAATGATATACAGGTCAATAGGGAATTTTAAAGAATACATCTCTGAATCACACTGTATAATGTAGACCAAGTCATTTATTTCTACTTCACATGATGAACTGATGATGAAACTAATACTAACTAACACAAGAGCATTTATGCACTCTCCCGCTCAGTTGTGGCTAGTTAGCACCGTGATTTACAACTTGTACTATGGAGATGTCCCTTTGCCAAGCCTGAGAGAGAGTATTCCCTTGGAATTGCACTCATGACCTTGACATTGCCTGCAGCCTCCTACACCAGCTCGAGCGTGCATTCCAGATGCGCAGTTCCTTTTCATTAAGCATTTCATTTTCATTTCATTCACCAACCCCCCCCACTCACACTACTGCAACATACTTTAGAGGGCATCGATGTTGAGTGGGTAGTTAGAGGCGATCAATATCATGACTATTATATGCCGCTGATAGCGCAACTCATTGGAAACAAGTGGGAGTGTCAACGTTCCAGGTTTTTCTGATGAAATCGGAGTTGCACGGAGCACAAGTGGAAATAATACGGAGTGGTAGCGCGGCTTTGATGGGTATCCAGCAGGCTTAGGGGGGGAAACATGATGTCCAAAGCTTTGCTCTCACATAAATCCCTTCATTAGTGGGAGTCCCCTGAGAACCGATCCAGATGAGTTTCTCCCTAAATTATCAATGTTCTCTTAGTTAGTCCTCTGATCCCCAGACAGAGAGAGAAAGAGAGAGAGAGAGGAAAAAGAATGGTCACTGGAGAGAAAGAGGAAATTAATGAAAGAATGAAAAGAGTATGAGAGGGTAAAGGAGAGAGAGAGAGAAAGAGTGAGAGAGTCCATAAGCCAGTTAAACCAACAGCTGGAGGACACTGACCGAGCCAATAGCAGATGAGTAGACGGAGGAGAGAAAAGCCAGTAGTCGCCCCCCAGCAAGGTCACCTCTGTTATGATTTCAGCTCCTCCAGCACACAGTCAAAAGATGACCTCAGACACGTCCAGTAGTCTCAACCCCGGGGAATAACGTGTCCACCCCCGATGATGACAGCGATGTGGATCGGTCAGAGAGTCGGTCCAGACACACCACACCCAGCTGCTGAGACCGGCGGCCATTACTCAGACCAGCCCACAGGACCTAAACAGCCCGCCGGCCATTAGTGTGACTCTCTCCCACACCACCGCCGCCATGAGATAAACTGTTTATGTCAGGCTTCGGCCAGCGTGCACCATGCACTCATGGTAATGGGTCCATGAAGGAGGAGGGGGGCTGTGGTGAGCTATTTTGCTGACTACAAGAGAAGCTGTCAGCTTTTAATGAAATAAATCCAGCGTGTTTAATTTAGCTGCTACACTTTCACAGACGCTTATGCAGCATTCACTCACTCAAAGATTTAAAAAAATGACACCAGTATATGTAGCGCCATACTAATAGAGAAGTCTGGCAGCGATCACAAAGAGCACAGCTGTATTCTAATGGCTGTGTGGTTCTAAGGACTGCCTAAATCACTCTCTGTCTCCCCTTCTCTCTCTCTCACACTCTTTCTCTCTCTACTTGGGTGACTGTTGTGATGCACATAGCACAGAGAGTAGCAGCCCAATCTACCTCTCTCTTTCTCTCTCTCTCTGCAGACACTCTTTCATCACTCTGACTCAGCCTAAATTTAGCAGCAGCATCTCAGACAGACGGTGATGTCACCTCTCAGCTGATGTGGTGCATGGCCCCAGCCAACCAATCAGAGCACATCAAAGGGAATACGGTTGGTGAGGGGGCGGAGGGCTTACTCTGCCAACCTTCTTTTCCGTGGCAACGCTGAAGAACTATAGTAGCAAGGTGAGGTTTACCGACTGTATCAGACTCCTAGAAGAACACTGGCACTATACAGCTCAGTTAATGAAAAATAAACTAAGCATTTGGCCATTTTCTGCCAACTGTGCTTGTGTTTGTTTGTTTTTGTTTTTGTGTTTGTGTTGTGTGTGTGTGTGTGTGTGTGTGTGTGTACACTGTATGTGTGTGTGTGCCCTCGTCTGTGTAAGTGTTTGTGTCATTTACAAAGACGAGAGCACACACACAAACACAAATATGTTCACAAAAAAACACACACACACACACACACACACTTACAATTCACTGTCATTGGCAATGACACACTTCTCACAGCATCAGCAGCAGGAGGAGCAGTGTGCCCACGCCTGACAGCTCTGCAGCCTTTTCCAGCAGATGCACACACAGCAGAGGGCAGAAGACACTAGAGTGGACATGTTTAGTGTCTGTACGGTACCTTCTGTGCAAGTGTCTAAAGGTATTAATGTGAACAAAGGCTAAATAGAGCTGTAATCGGGCCTCAAAAGTTAGGCCCGACAAGGGCCGAGCCCGACAGAAATCAGCCCTGAGCCCGAGACTGACAGCTTTTTAAAAGCCCGAACCCGTTTACAGCCCGACATTATTCAAATGTCCGCACGCACACAGCTCTTTTGCCTTTTGTCAAGAATGAGTCATTTATACATTTTTTTGACATAATTTATTCATGACTAACGTAGGCTAGGCCACTTGGAAGTTGGAACAAAGAAATAAAATAGTCCTGTTACAGAAAGTCCTCTTTGCACTTTGCAAAGTTTGCAGGAACCCTCCCAGCCCCGACATTAATTAGTTCTTGCGCCAGCTCTTCAAACCCCGGGCCATTTACGATATTAAAAGGCCTAATGTCTTTACAGCGAAAGCTGACACACTTGTTCTCCGTAACCATTTGTTTCACCTGGTCCTGGGCAAAACACAACCTGCAGGTGTGGACAAGCTTTGATGAACATGCCTTATCAGCGACCAATTCCCTGTCGTTCTGCAGAATGTTGCATCCTTCGGATTTCACACAGGCTAACTCACTGGCTCATTATTCTCATTATGCACATGATCAAAACTTTTCCACACCTCAAACTTTGCTTTCTTAGCTGGTGCAACTAAAAAGTAATCGCCAGAGGCCAGCCTCCGTTTCCCCTCCTCAGCATCCATTTTTGCATCTTTCTCGCAGCTAATCGAAACGCATCACCTGACCGTTCACTTAGTCTACCGCACAAGCCGGAGTGCAAGCCCGAGCCCGGACCGAGCCTGCGTGAAATGATAATAGAAATGAAGCCCGAACCCGTCGGGTCCCGTCGGGTCCCTTCGGGTTCGGGCAAACATGATTGCTTTTATGACACACACACACACACACACACACATACAGTACAAACACCCACCCACACACACACACACACACACACACACACACAATCATTCTCATACAACACACACATACATACTCACTCGCTCAGACATAGCTGTAACAACATCAGCAAAACACACCCATCAGCAGCACTTACACTTTATACTGTAAGTGAGCCGGAATCCAAAAATGTTAGCCCCTTATACAAGTACAATCAGACGTAACAAAACATGAATCTTGTATCTTGAGATGTGAGTGAATCTAAGTGAGTGTGTCTGTGTGAGACTACGTAAGGGCCATCTACACACCACTTAGGTAGCCACTGTGACCGAGGACAAGTCCTGTCAGTGTGCAGATTTAAGTGCAATTTGCCACTAAAAGCTTCCCTTATTTACATACCATGCTATCTAAAATGTCTCCTTCACACTTTCCAGACAAAGTGCCCCCACACAACCCCTCTCAACACATCTCTTCTTGCTGGCTCTCTCTGGCAGACACTCACTCACTCGAGAGTCCAGCTGTGTATAAAGCCTGCCCTCGCAAGCCCCATCCTGCCGTTTAAAAACACCACTCAGGACGGTTGTTTATCCTGAAAGTAGAACTTCCACGCATTTGTTACGCCTTCGGAAGCCGCTTCCAGACGACCACTTTGCCTCTCAGCCACTCATGAGAGACCGAGGCACCTGCAGATTCCTGGGTGCAGCTTTGGCAGAGTGGGCAATCAGCGGCTGGCACAGAAGCCTTGTAATGAAAAAGACAGAAGGATGCTGTCGGGGGTGTATGTGTGTGGGGGGGGGATTTCAGATTGCTACACACGGCCGTGTTTGTTGATCTAATAAAAAACGCTGCATCCTGTCATTAAGTCAGGAAGTTGTTTGGGAGAGAAGAGCATGAAGAAGGATGGGCTACAATCCAAGGAGTTTTGTGGTGAAGTTATGAAGTTGTTTTTTAAAATTGTCATGCCTCATGACAAGTGTAGGTGTGAGCATGTGTGAGTTTGCCTGTCTGAACGTGTACATGCTTACCGAGGCTAGAGTGGCCATTTAAGAGTACCTTAGGAGTCTTGATCTTAACATCAAGACAACCACTAAACCTCGGTCTCACTCATTAAATCATTCTTGCTTTCAAAACTGCAATAGACTCCTTGTTTAGTAGGCACACACTACAGAAGTGTGAGAGAGAAAAAGTAAGAGAGGGAGAGAAAAAGAGAGGGAGAGAAAAAGTAAGAGAGGGAGAGAAAAAGAGAGGGAGAGAAAGAGAGAAGCAGCTGCCCCAGAGCCGGGAGTGAGATGACAGACACAGCAGCAACATCTGCGAGCATCTGGAAAAAACACAGATACACACACACACACACAAACACAGAAGCATGCCAATTACCCTGGCATAACTGGACAGGGGACAGGGGGGACAGGGAGGGAGACGGGGGACAGGGACGGGGGGCGGGGCTGTTGGAGTGATGGAGGAGTCTTTCAGCTCCATAGTCAGAAGCTCTTGAGCGAGTCACTGTAAGATACCACGTACTTTAAGTCACTTTAAGATACCAGATACCATATATACAGTGGCAACATAATGTGTACAATTGTGAGCCAGTTCACTGTCAAAGTAGTCAAGTCAAGTCAAGTTTATTTATGTAACACATTTTCTACACAAGGGTCATTCAAGGTGCTTTACATAAATACAAAATATAGAGTAATATACAAAATATTTGTATATAGCATTAGGTTGTGTTTTGTCTTGTGTTAACACATGCATACTGTACACACCGTTTCGGTAAGGGGGGTTATTCATCCCAAGAAGAGCTACTGAAGCTGAGACAAGAAGTGGCGCTCAGTTAGGTCCTGAGCTCAGCCTAGTGGAGCTGAGTCTTCTGCAGGCTCCCATGCACTTCGCCCTGTGTGTGTGTGTGTGTGTGTGTGTGTGTGTGTGTGTGTGAGAGAGAGAGAGACAGAGAGAGAGAGAGCGAGAGAGAGAAAGTGTGTATGTGTGACTGTGTGTGTGGGTGTATGCATGTGTGTGTGTGTGTGTGTGTGTGAGTGTGTGTGCACGCGACTGTGTGTGCGTATGTATGTGTGTGTGCATGAGAGAGAGAGTGTGTGTGTGTGTGTGTGTGTGTGTGCGAGAGAGAGAGAGAGAGAGAGAGAGAGAGAGAGAGAGAGAGAGAGAGTTGGCCCTCTGGTGAATCCTCGGGGAAGCTCACTTTTCCCTTCTCCTGAAGCAGCAGATGATGATGTATTGCTTTGTGTCCAGGTGAGAATGAGCAGTGAGCAAGGGTGCTTAATTAAGAGGCAAACAGGTGCTCTGAGACATAGTCATCTGTTTCGCTGGCTGTTTTGAGGCCGAAGGCTTGGCATTCTATAAACAACTCAGGGCAACACTGCTTGAAGCTTGCATCAGCAAAAAACAAAATTGGACTCCTTCTGTTGTGCTGGTCTGTTGCTGTATGCTATACTGCTACAGTGGAGACATGTGGAACTGACTGTGGGTGGAGATAGATTGCTACAATGATGGTGGTAAGAAGACACACAATACAGACCATCCTCACCAGACACACAACTACTCACCACAGAGGAGATGGAGTTCCGTTTCAGATTGAGCTCCATCAGCGAATCCAGACCTTGCAGCCCCTGCACCCTAGAAATGCGGTTCCCTGCCAAGTTTAGAACCCGCAGCTCCGACAAGTGAGACAAGTTCTCCATCTGGGAGATCTAGAAGAAATGCAGGTCAAGTTAGATGACTTTCACTTAGCATTTTTATTTATTTTATTTTTTTACTTTTTTTAGGGTAGAGTGTCAAAAAAATAATCTATTTTTAATCAGAACACCCTAATCCATCATATTTGGTATGAGATAGAAGCACTGTAGTGCCATAAACATATCAAAAACAATAACTAAAAGGATTTCTACCTACTATGCTTCTGTTACAAAAACAAAAACAGAGACCACCTTTGCCAGGACCGCTTTCATCAGTATTGATACTGGGCACACAGCCACTGTCTCCTGTATCCAATTCTAAAAATACTGAGATTGATGTCTTCTCTCCCATTTATGTTATCTGTTTTTACAGCTTGAGAGCAGTCACTGAAGACTGAATCACACACACACACACACACCACCCACACATACACACACATACACACACACACACACACACACACACACACACACACACACACACACACACACACACACACACACACACACACCACCCCACACATACGCACACACATACACATATATACGCACACACAGAGACACACTGCAGGTGCGTCAATAGCACCTGTGGCTCTTAACCTTACATAAGGTCAACGTTTTGACACATTCCATGTGAAGAGGTGGTCATTAAGGAAACCCTTGTTTGCATTGGGATGGGCCCCTTTGTGTAAATACATCACCGTTCAGTTCAGGTAATCCGCCCTACCCGAGAGGTTACAGAGTGCAAGACTTGGATGTCAGGTTGTGTGTGTTTGTATGTGTGTGTGTGTGTGTGTGTGCCTGTGTAAAACTGAGTGTGTGTACATGTGTTGATGTATGCAAATACAAAGGTGTGTGTCTGTGAATGCTAGTGTGTGTGTGTCTGTGTTTGAATCTGCATCTGAGTGTGAATGAACATTGTGTGAATAATAATTTGTTTTTATCTGTCTGAGGGTTGTGAATAACTGAGTGTGAAATTCTCCCTGTGTATGTGTGACAATACGTGTGCGTGAGTGTATTGTGTACAAGTGAGTCTAGGGTGTCAATGTGAGTGTACTCTATATGAGAGGAAAGCAGTAAGGCGGGGATCACATTGGTCAGTAGCAAGCGTAACGCAACGCTCAGACCATAATACGTTTTTTCTCGTTCCTAAGCAACACAAATGGTTTGCCTAAACTGACAATTGAATATGCTCGTGTTGCGCTTTGAAACACTAGTGTTACGCCAGCACTGCCACCGTGCCGCTATTGTTCTCTATAGAGAACAATAGGAAACCTGCCGCTTGCCGCTGGTCAGTGTGATCCCTGCCTAATATGAATTTTTGCTCTGCTTTCACAGGGAAACTTGGGAAAGCACTGGGGGCATTGGAGCGCATATGGAGCCTTCACAGACAAACACTCCAGCTGTGCTCGGGCCAGGGGGGGCGGCAAGAGGATGTCCTCCGAAGGTCAGCTGGAGGTCAAAGCTAAAGGCCTCATTATGGTGCCGACAGTTCCAAAGCAGTCGTACAGATGTACTCTCATTCAGTCTTCTTACCCAACCACGACTGTTACTGTCCTCTTTGTCTGTGTGAAAGCCAGATGTGTAATTCCAAGCACAAGGGTAAATTACATTAGGAGACACAAGCAAAGCAATGATGTCTCATTTTAACACAATCAGGCAAACCCTCAAAATAGTATTCATTCACAACACGTCAACATGTTTGTTTAAATAAAGAAAACACAATATACAAATAATCCTACAAAAGAGACGTAATAAGAAAATTTATGCGGTGTCTTTACCAGTACCATTATAAACAGCAGGGCCTTTTTAATGTCGTGTCTGTCCTCTGACACATCTTGCTACTCTATTCGAATGCCAGCTGGAGGTAGAGATTTGGTCATTACCCTGTCGGCCCAATGCAATAACATCTGACTGTGCAGATAATCACAATTTGTCCTTAGACATGAAAATATGGCTAAGTATATAAGTATTAAGTATATATACTCTTTTGATCCCGTGAGGGAAATTTGGTCTATGCATTTATCCCAATCCGTGAATTAGTGAAACACACTCAACACACAGTGAACACACAGCGAGGTGAAGCACACACTAACCCCGGCGCAGTGAGCTGCCTGCAACAACAGCGGCGCTCGGGGAGCAGTGAGGGGTTAGGTGCCTTGCTCAAGGGCACTTCAGTCGTGCCTACTGGTCGGCGTTCGAACCGGCAACCGGTAACAAGTCCGAAGCGCTAACCAGTAGGCCACGGCTGCCAAAGGCTATCAGCTGGCCAGACAGCTTATGTCATGCCATCTTTATGACAGCTTATGTCATGCCATAATTAGTATTTTCCCAATTTCCATATCCCACTGCATGTTCCATGACTTGCAACCTCTTAGCACTATTTCTTGAGAGTATATTCTCTGACATTTTAGAGGAACATCTAGTTGATCATTTTACATTGCAGTATTTTACACACTATACATTAAACACCAAGTGACTTCCAAGTCTTTTTTCTGTGCCACACCACCGTGCTGGAGTGACTGTGCTACTGCACATAACAGAACAAACCACTAGTCACCACTGGTGTGTTGTATGCTCACTGCTATACACCTGCACTTGTCCTTCTGTGAGAGAGAGAGAGTGAGTCACACAAGACTCTACCCATTGTTCTATTCTCCACCAGCCTTTCCCCCTGGTCACTATCACAGGCAGGCTACACCGGGCACGAAACTAAAGCGTTCCGTTCGCGTTGCATCTGCCGCGTTGCGTCTGACAATTAGCTGCAACTATAATCAATAGAACTGGCTACACCAGATGTGATAGCGCCATGTTCGTATGTTCGTACGTTCGTACGTTCGTTCGTTCGTTAGGCCAGTCTTCTAAAACTATTTTTACGATACGCAAACCGAGCCCTTCAGTTGCCCACCCCGTGTAGCCGCCCTGTCACCCATAATCTGCTTTTGCAGTATGGATGCTACGACCAACCTGACCTATGGCAAAGTTTAGGTAGTTTTGCTGAATCCGTGGTAACCTCTGTGATGATGACCTGCACCCACAGTAACAGGAGTAAAGGTGAACCAAACTGCATTTAAAAAGTTCTTTCTGTGGGAACTGTGCACAGACCTCACACCCAGAGGAGGAATGGCCCTTTTCACCATAGAGAGTGGCGCAGTCTGGTCCTGTGACAGCCCCAGAATGAGATGTCCCCCGGCCGGCTCCAAAAGAACAGCGCAACAGTCTGGTGGAAACAGCTTGGTGGACGGCCTACTGGGACGCCAGTTCTGCGGTCTCTCAACACCCCCTCTTGATGCCACTCTTTGGTGTTGTTGCTGTTAGCACCATACCCACCCAAGTCAGGCAATCTCTCCTTCCCCCTGCAGTCACCTAGTGAAATGGACACAGCCAAAATGAGACCAGTTCTATCACTTCCCTTTGTTTAGCTTTGTGGTTGTCCAGTCTAGATTCAGTGAGGCATGTCCAAGCTCCAGCTGTGTGTGTGTGTGTGTGTGTGTGTGTGTGTGTGTGTGTGTGTGTGTGGAGCCACTCCAGCCCTAACAGCATTAGTGCAGAGCCCTCCTCCATCTCCATGTGCTCCACCAACCCCTCGGCACACCTCCAACCCAGATCTGGCCCACCTGCCTCTCACCCCCACCTGATCCCCAGGTTGTGTGAAAGGGAGAGCCCGAGTCAGGTGCACTCCTGCTGGGCCTGAGCCGCAGTGAGCCGGGGGACAGGTGGTCCCTCCTCCAGCTCCAAGACAGATCCAGTTCCAGCACCCTCAGGCCCTCTGCCCCACCCCTGCTCCAGCGGTGTTGCTGTTGGCGTGGTGATGGGGGCAAAGGGACGAGGGGAGACAAGCACATGTTGTTTTGACTATTGATGGAGGGAGGGAGAAAGAAGAGTGAGGTAATGTTCCAGTTTTCTCTCTTGCTCTCTCTCACTCTTTTACACACAGACACACACACACACACACACACACACACACACACACACACACACACACACACAGAAACACACAGAAACACACACAGACACAGACACAGACACAGACACACACACACACACACACACACACACACACACACACACACACACACACACACACACACACACACACACAGAAACACACAGAAACACACACACACACAGACACAGACACAGACACAGACACACACACACACACACACACACACACAGGGCCATCTCTGTGTTCAGGTACATCTCATAATGAACTCGAATGAACTTACAGAAACGTAAACAGTCCAAACATAACCTTTCACTGGATCTCAGCTACTGTGTTCATACAAAATACTGTATATTCTATTATCACACTTGCTACGCCACTCAGAGGCTTTGAAAAAACACACTACTGTAGTTTTGGCTGCCGGCCATTTGCACTGACCACTGCAGAATCTTACATTTCCACCAGCTGTTCTTTGTTTGTGTTGGACTCAAACTAATTTGTATTTCGCCTTCGGAAGAAGCGTCTGCTTAGTGACTGGAAATGAATGGATTCGCCTCACTTTTTCTCACATGCACATCTGCTTGTCTATCTCTCTGTTTCTCTCTCTCTCGCTCTCACCCACACACACACACACACTCACTTACTCACACATGCACCCTCAACCAGTCATCCCGAAGCAGTGTGTTTTTTAATGAATTGTTCACTAAGATGAGAAAACCATTCAGTTCTCCTCAAGTTCTTCAATATCCTTTGATCCACTGACTGATCAACAGTTTCACCCTAACCTCAACCCACCCCACCCATCTCTTTCACACTCCAACAATCTCTCATCAAATCAGATTGGAAAATTGTACCGAAAAAAATAAAAAAGTTTTTTTACAGGCTTAAGTTACAAATTGCTGTGGTGTGGCTTCCGTTGGGGCAGGTCAAGGCATCCCAAATATGCCACAGTGGTTATCTCCATATGATTATCACTTAATTCAGCAGGCATTCTTGGCTGACCAGGGCTATCGGATGAACACTCAAATGCCTCTGTTTATGGTTTATTTATGGCCTTAGGCTTAATACCTGAAAAGCGAATTGACATCTGAATCCATGTTGCCTTATTAACAATGCAATTTATGGAAGTAAACAAGGTATGAAAGTCTCTCTCTCTCTCTCTCTCTGCCATGTTGGCACTTTCTGTTTCTCTGACTGAACCATATTCTACAAACTCCAGAACAGAACTAGATATTTTGATAATTTGATTCCAATCAGCATTCTCCCCCTCAAAGCTACAGTTCCGTGTCGGTTTATGTTTAAGCAATATAGCACGAGTGAGAGTGGGGTTGGTCATGGATATTCCCACGGGTGTTGTTCGGCCGTAGCCACGAGGCCGGAGGCTTGAAATAGTGGAGAGCTGGGATGAGAACATTGTGTCAAATCTTCGCATTGTATCGCGGAGTGATTTATTATTAGCTGTGCAAAGTATGAGTTGAAATGTCCAGGGATATTCCAACTCATGGAACGTCTCTAGGCCAATCAGAAACCAATAAATAGTTCCATAGAACCCAATTGTTGTATTTCTATTTGTGGTCTTCTTTGCACCAGGCTAAAGCTCCTGGGAGAGAGTAAGCCTTTCAAGTGGAGAAGAAAGGAGGATGAATGAGCGAGAGAGAGCGAGAGAGAGAAAGAACAAGAGAGAAAGACAGACTAAAAATAGACACAACAGAAATAGATGGAGAGTACACAAAAAAGCAAGATCCCAGAAATGAAAAGTGAGGTTGACAACAATCA
Source organism: Alosa alosa (assembly GCF_017589495.1). Taxonomy (NCBI): domain Eukaryota; kingdom Metazoa; phylum Chordata; class Actinopteri; order Clupeiformes; family Clupeidae; genus Alosa; species Alosa alosa. Next base: position 18,638,681 of record NC_063202.1, read on the forward strand.
ATTAAAGGAGAGGGAAATGCAATGAAAGTCCATTAAGTTGAGTGATTGCAAACTAAACCCCAGTGACTTTTGGGCAGTGATATCAAAGCTCATACTCAACATAAATGGGTATCACCACAATGAGGAAGGAAGTAAAAAGAGAAAAAGGGTCATGTACTGCCACTAATGAGTAAGTAGTAAGAAGCTAACTCAGGGCATGGCTTTGAGTGGGTGAGATGCTGATAAGACTTTGGCTTTCACTCTTTTTATCTCACCATTTCACATTTCTCATGCTTCACTTTAATAATACGTCTTTACACTGCTGCAACAGCAACCGCCAGAAAACAGAAAAACAGACCAAAACAGATATGTTCGAAAGGCTTTCAGACGCTCTCCACTGGCCACTAATTCTACCACAGGTAATGTGGTAGACAGCACCTCTGTCAACAAGCACGCTGCACGTCAATCAAAAACCCAGCTCAGTCTCAGAGTCTCAGAGCTCGGCGCTGAACCTTCATGGGACGAGTTGAATTACACACTTGTCATTCTCCATGGCGGAGGTCTGAGAGCCGTCTCTGTGTGAAAACCATAAATGTAATCATCTGGTCTGGGCTTAAAAGGCTTCCCACTGAGTATGGGGTTTTGCAGACGGATATGCTTACATCTTTACCATAAGTCACTTTCGTGACAGTAAGGTATTCTGGGAAAGATCCAAACAACCATGGGGAGTAGTGTGAGAGAGAGAGAGAGAAAGAGAGAAAGAGAGAAAGGAAGAGAGAGAAACAGAGAGGAGAAACAGACAGAGGTAAAGAGAGGAGTCACTGAAGAAGAGAAGATAAAGGAGGGATATCAAAGAGATAGAGGACAGAGTAGAAAACAAAACAGATCAATAATAAGAGATAGAATAGAAAGAGACAGCTTTGAGAAAGAAAAAAAAGAAAGAAAGATGTGATGGAAAAACATGATAAAAAAGATACCAAATTATATTATTAGACAATAAATAGAGCAAAAATAGACAGACAGGGGACATGAAGGCCAAACAGTGGGGGTGTGCACTGCCAGAGCCTGGGCCTCCTCTCATTGTGCATTCTGTTCCATGCCAGCCCTGAGTGGAGTCGGCTGGCACCCGATACCCGCGGCCTCCATTTCGGGTCTGCTTCGAACGGAGCCCCTGCGGTTCACAGCATGTCGCTGCCAGGGACGGCATCGGGCACTAGGCCCATCAGGCCACCTCACCACACGCACCCATGAGAGAGAAACCAGGGTTTTTTTTCTGGAACTGAACAGGGGGACATGGGCAACTGACGTAGGCCTGCTGCAACAAACAGGCAGTGAGGGGGAGGTGGTGGCACACACAGTGAAACTAGCACTGGGACTTATGGCTCTTTTCCAGTACGGACCGGAGCTGGCCTAAGGCTTTTCCCCGGTCTTAAACACCGGTGCGTGGGCTTATTCCATAAGGAGCTGTAACATCGGGGACATTAGCTGGAAACTTCTAAACAGTGCGTGCATAAGTCACTGTGTTGCTAGGCAACCCTAAACAAATGCCAACGGTCTATTTTTACATTTCTTCGGTTTTATTGTTGCGTCGTATTCCATTCCAAGGGTCCTCGGTTCACTGCCCCCTGCCCTGAGGCCGGCCTCAGCCCCATGGAAATATAAAAAGTCCAAGGCTTTACCCAATAGTGGTAAAGGGGCAATAGTCAGCTCATATCCAGCAATTAGTGTGTGTGTTTGTGTGTGTTTGTGTGTGTTTGTGTGTGTGTGTGTGTGTGTGTGTGTGTGTGTGTGTGTGTCAGACAGAAAGAAAGAGACTTATAAAGTGGGTAGCAGGAGTAAATGACCACATAATGTATTTCACCCATGAATGAACAAGTGTTCAAGGAAAGAGAGAAAAGAAACTGTACCTGATTATTGTGCATGTCCAGGACATCAAGTTTGGCAAGGTTATCCAGGTGGCATATTCGTTGAATCCTGAAAAACATTTTATTGGATATTATAGTTACGTAACTATTTTTTTGCCATCAGAGGGACTTCTGTAGACTCTACATAAAACATTTGATCCATGCGATGACTCTGAATCAGTCAGGACGTACTCTGTTAGACTGGCGGCCCTGGTCAGTACTGAACTTATTAGTGATTGCCTGAGTGATACCCAACTAAAAAAGCACCTGTGGTATGCTTTGAATCCAGGGCCCCTTGAGGGGGAAAATGTCACTCTAAAGCGCTCTGCAAATAGACGCTGCAGCCACGCACATCAGGGTTGTATTGAAAACAATGAAATCCAATGTAATCAAATGTTGAAAGAGGAGTGCATTGCACTCATGTTGGTGCCCAATGGCAGAGCGCTTAAAAGAGACAGGAACAATGGCAGACATTAGTCACCAGACCCCTGCTGTTCACAGGGTGATTTGTGACTTTAATTTTCTCCAAAAAAGTCATTTGTCAGGCAAGGGACATTTTTAAGTGCACCAACAGATGGGAACCCTAGTCCCTGACTACTTTGTGTGGTTCAGAGTGAAATTAAGTTTAAAATGTAGATTCAAGTGTTCTGTTGATTCAACCACACTCAGAACCACTGCAGTACATTGAAGTGCATTAACATGGTCTATTATCAATATAAATGCATTCAAATGCTGCAGTCAAAATTATGCACAAATGATGTTATAGACACTTCATATTTTATAGTCACACATTCTCTCTTCCTCACCCTCTACTTCTCTCACACACACACACACACACACACACACACACACACACACACACACACCTGTTTTTCCCCAGCATGAGTACCCTAAGCGACACGAGACAGGCGATGCCAGTGAGGTCGGAGATGTGGTTGTCGTACAGGTCCAGGAAAACCAGACGTCTCAGCGACTCCAGGCTGTGAACACGGGTCAGCAGGTTGTGCTGGAGATTCAGTAGTCGCAACTTCTCCAGACCAACCACCGGGGGGCACTCTACCAGTCCACGCCTTATAGTAGGGAGAAAAACGCCCTGAGCTTTCAAATAATTACAAGAAAATGCTGGCACCATATTAAAGTGTAATACTTTTACATCTATTCCGCTGCTCTGGCATAAGCCAACCATGAATCTTCAGATTCTGCACATGCGCACACATCTGTTTATCTGTGCTTCAGCACATGTTGTTGCCCTGTAATAGGTCATTATTGCCACCTGCTGGCTAAAACTATTAATTACAAATTTGACATATTATGACCTTTTCATGTGACATTCAAAAATGCGTGTCACCCCTGCAAAACAAAACGTTCGGCATCAGCCAAATCACTTACCCCCGCAGGGGAGAGATTTCTGGAGCTCACCTGTCCAAATCCAGACGTTCCGTTCCACAGTCGTCACGGGATCGGAAAGCGATGGGGAAGCCGGGCAGGGAGCTGTCCAGTGCTGTGGCTGCCGTCGACTCTCCTGGCAGAGATGCATATCTTTCTGTGAGCAGTGCTCACAGCAAGCAAACACTATTTTCAGTAACATGGCAGGGCCCAAGTATGGAAGCTGAATACTGACTAAATCCTTCAGCTCAGCATACAGTTTCCTTGTACTGTGATACAGTGACAGATGGAAACACAGAACACAGACGCTCTTCGTGACCAGCACACAAATGAGATGCTTTGATATCTTCATAGTGCAGTCCTTGGCTCTGGTTTGGGATATTTTCGAAAAGAAAGCAAGTTTTTGATATCCAAGGAGAAGAAAAGAAGCAAATCACAAGCTAATCACATAGTGATGAAACCCATAAATGGGGTGGAGGATGAGTCTCTGCCATTGTTAATGCATGCCCAGAATGCTTGATATTGCACTGTGTAACGCTGTTGATCGGGTACAGTAGGATCATGACCATTTTAGCTGTTCTTTAACTAACTGGAGACCGTGTAAGTGTTAAACGGGGTTATATTAACGCCAAGGGGCAACATTTTTCATCGTGTTGCTTTTTAGATGATATATGAGGCAACTTTTGAGCAATGTTGCAGGGAAATCAGATAACCATGTGTTCCTAAGTTCTCAAGAAACTTGAGGTTGGTGTGAGAGAGGGGCCTTACCTGAAGCCTGATGGTGTGAAAGGGGGTTGTGTGAGTGTGAGGCCCCAGCGCTGCGAGTGTGGCGTTGGGGCTTAGCTCGGACAGACTGGCACCCCTGGTCCCATGGGGGATGACTGGTGCCTGCGGCTCGAGGGGTGGGCAGATGGCACTCAGGACTCCTCTGCTCATTGACAAATGCCAGCAAAGGGGCATGCAGAGGCCTCTTGCCAGCCTGGGCAAGATGGCGGAGGTCTGAAGCGCAGCATATTGAATGAAAGGACCATGTAATGAAGAGGTAGACAGAGAAAATGTAAAGTAAACTGAAAGTAAACTAAAAATGATACATCATGAGTGAAAGTGTGAATAATGTATGACACTGACACATACTTATCAATTTAGAAACGCATATCACAGTATGTGACTCTGGGAATACCTGTTCTTGGTGGCATACCTAATCTTGGTGGGGTTTTCTTCAGTGAGTCCATGCAAATATTTTTGGTTAGTTCATGGCATGCTTGTAAGTCAAACTGTGGAGGCAAATTTGTCAAATTTGTCATATTGTGTGAGCAATATGTGTGTCATTACTTTTTGGGCTTTCGTGCCTTTGTGCCAAGAGGTAAAATGTAGAGGTTTATTAAAAATAGAGAAAAATAAGCCTTAACATTCTTTCTTCTTTAAATACTGAGGTGTGCAATCAGTATACTCACTGTTTTTTGAACATCTCTGTCAGGTATCAGAGATTTCACTGCAGCAAGGTGCAATTTATAGCTATTAACCTTTTAAAGAGTATAGAGAGGGGAGAAACAAGTTAGAGCAATAAAGACTAATGTCTTTCTCATTTGTATTCACCACTTCTCTCCACTCAGCTGAGTTCAGCTCAGCTGTCACATTAGTCTTTCACTTAATAGCATAATAGACACTTGAATTGACCGAGCTTGTCGTAACATTTTGTGGTGAATATTTCACAAGTACAGACGTTAGCAAAAACAAGGAGGAACTTAAGTTCTGTTTATATTAACGTTTCCCTGTTTACTTATTTGGAAACTGCGTCATCTTACTGTGGGCATGAAGAACGGTCCTCCGTTGTTGCTGTGATGTTTGTGTGAGCGCATGCTGACCGAATGATGACCAGCGACACTAGTCACGAATCCAGTTATACCAGCACAGATGTGAATTAGTCTTACTTTAATTTACTTAGTATCACTTCCTTCGCGTCACGTTTCGGTTTTTTTAATCTACGCCCAGAAGAGAATATTACAACGACTAAAGCGCAGTGGTAGATTTTGAAAAAAGCTGGAAGTTGAGAGGGATGCCGATCCTCGTTGGACAGAACAAGCGTGCCACACTTCCTTAGCAACGACAACACGTTCCACTGGTAACGCCAATATCCGGTCTTTTTTTAGGGGTCCAAGCAGAAAGCTGCGGAAACCTAGCGGAAACCCTGTCTTTGAACAGATTATTCTTTCTTTATTCTTTTGTAAAAACAAGTGATTGGGCAGCAAAAACTAGTAATGGTTCAGGCACTAAACTCAGCATATAGACTCCGGATCTAAGAGAGATCTCACAAAAATGTAATTGCATCAGCGCCAGTGACATCAAAGCTGTAGATAGCCTACGCCAAATATTTCAGTAGGCCTACCTGTATGAATAGACAATCTTCATGAAACGTGATAAACTCATTCATCATGCAACATAGATGTAGGCCTACCAAATTACATATTGGCCAGGAATGCTTCCCATGCGTTCAGAGCCGTATATGGCTCTGCATGCACTAGGCTACAGTACATTTCGACATAATGCTTATTCAGTAGACCCTGTGATATCCACAATCCCAGACTGTCGGAATGCATGGAAACAGGCTATAATAATAGACGTCTATGGTGGGACAAATCAAACACCTACCCCCATATATTCTGAGTGGGACAAATCAAACACCTACCCCCATATATTCTGAGTAAATGTACAAATAGGCCTATTCGTGTTTATATATTTTGTGACGGTGAGACATGGAAAAGCAGTTTCAGAAGGATGTAAATATATTTGGGCCTATCAGGAAGGGGATGACGTTTTGCCATGTTAACCTATGGAGACCGGGGTGTAGGTCGTGAAGGGTAATTATTTGGATGTGCAATGGTTTAGCTCACATATTGACATAACAGAATAACATTTTTTTTTTTTCATTTTGAAACATGAATAAATGGGAACATTTACTGTTTTGGCTATGAAATGGAAATAATCATCCATAGTGCATAATATTTCATACACGCTTGATGTTGATGACAATAACTTTTTTAACAGACTAAGACATATAGTCCAGCAGGAATCTAGGCCTATCTAGAATAACACCTTTTTTCAAAAGAGCATTCATGATAATTTGTAAGACACTGGAGTTGTGTCAAGTTTACAGCTTGAACTGAATGTTTCTTTTGTTCCTCATGCCTAATTTCATTTCAGGAGGGACAAATTAAACATTGCACATTTTTACACAGTTTTGTTCAGGGCTGAAAATGCAACAGCATTTGACAGAGGGCATATGTTTCTAGTGACTAACTTTAAGTCTGGTACAATCTCTTAAATGTAGATTATGTTTTATTAAAGAGTGTTGCATTCTAATTTCCCCTATGACATGGAGGAAAGTACTGTGAGGTTCCTATGTGGTTTAGTTGACTACATCTTCTAATAATCCCTACAATTCAATTTCAACTGTCTCTCCTTTTGATGCTATTGAACCACTTCTACCTCCACTAAATGTTGCAACTGCTGTGGGATGCTTGGACCCCAATAATTGCCGATTGCAGCTATATTTTAAGGTGGGCTTTTGAGGAGCTTTTTTTCAAGGCCTATTTTAGGTGTTCACTGTTTACAGATACATTTCCTCTAGTGAGAACATCAGCTGGTATGCAGCATAAACTGTTTATTACTATTTAACAAACTAGATGTACCGCATAGCGGTACAAAATATGACCGCCGCTCAGTCCTGTGCATCCGTTCCGCGAAAATAAATCACACTTCAATTTGTCTCCATATTTTACTCCATCCCCCACTCTTGAAACTTTTGTGTATGCTTGTTTGGCATGCCTGAGTGTGTGTGTGCGGCTGCACAGAAAGTAGCCTACTGGTGCTGAAAAGGTGAATAGATTGTAGAATAGCCAAAGAAGATGTAGCATTGTTATAAAACCTTTAAAATCTCTAAACAATCACAAGTAGGGCAGTTCATCACAGTTCATCCATTGCAACTGGATTGATGAAAGGTCACTTACACCTGTAGGCTACATTGTATTTGGGAAAAGCAAAAAGGTATCAGCATAATGTTATTTATTTATTTATTTATAAACAAAAACATCTCTGTCAGTTCCATGCCGTTTTCAACAGCTATCAAAAACAAAGGTCATTTTTGGATGGATGGATTTTTTGTGAATATTTCTTCTTCTACATAAGATTTTAGTCATCTTTAGTTCATGTAATACTTTATTGTAAATGCACAAATTAAGTAACAGTAGTCTGAAACGTTATTGTTAATGCACAAATTAAGTAACAGTAGCCTAGTCTGAAACGAAATGCTGTTTTACATCTAACCAGTGGTGCAAATAACTGACATGTCCAAATGGGCCTTGATGAAATTAATTTTCCGATTGAGATATACACGCTCTGGCTATTCTAAATGCAAAAATGCATCAGGGAGTTATGACAAAACGGTAACTAACAAACTAGATCCTAATAGAAAGCTGTTAGCTTCCCTAAGCTTCAGGTAGGATTATAAGGTAGGCCTATTTACAACATAAATTGTCAATAGGCTATGCTGGCTAACACAAATAAAATCTCCTTTGAAACCAATGGCTTACCTTACAGTATCGCTTGGACTTAAACTGTCATATCGTATTAAAAAAGTTGTAATAACATTCACGCAGCTCCATGAGTCAAGGAAAGCGAATGAAGTAGCCACTTCTAAATGGGACCCACTACACTGTAGCTTAAGGTGTTTTGCTAAAGCAGCCATAATGAAATGAAGGTGTCATTGTTTGGATACTTCACACACACGCTTTTTTTAATTTCACAGACTACAACTACCAAGCTGTAATCAAAGCACATCGATTCCCCTCTCACACCCTGCACGCACTTAAAAGAAAATAAACAGGCGTCTCAGTCTCACGCATGTATAGGCAAAACTGTATCAGACCGGTGTAGTGTAACGTTGGTAAATCTTCCATTGCACAGAATGATTTTGTAGCACGTGCAATAAATGACAGTCGAAAGATACAAACAGTGCTGCTATACATTTGCTTGGTATAACCGCATTTATAGTTTTCTACAAATGCAATCAATCAAATGCCTCCATCACTCAACCAACGCTAACGGTAACATTACCTAGGTCCTTATTGATATTACAAGATTAACGTACCTGCAGTAAAAACCAAGCATGTCCGATAAACATCCTCAGATTTATTTCGGCTTCAAGAAGAAATGGATACAAGGATACAAGGATACAAGGAAGTTTATTGTCACATGCATATAGTTACTGGAAGTAAGAAATGCAGTGAAATTATGTCTGGTGTCAGCCTATTTGTGCATTAATGGGGGTAGTAGATTAAGTGGCAAGGGCTGCATAAAAAGGTGGGGAGGATTGGGATTGGGTGGGGGCACCAACAAGGAGCACCCAAGAGCAACAGGGGCAAGGAAAAACTCCCTTACCAAGGAAGAAACCTTGGGCAGAAGAAATGGGAATTACACTTCATGTGAACATCGTCCTATCCTTATTAGATGTTCGCTGCGGTAAATTACAGTCCTTGTAGGAAGCGTCCATTGTTTTTTCCAACCCACTTTTAACTTCCAACAAAATTACGTCTCACTGCAACGATGCGCCATCTAGTGGACAACGACTACTTCGCCAATACTGAAAATGCAGCCATGATGATGATGATGATGAATATTTATTTTGGCTTTCTTTTAATCCTACTGAATTTGTAATTATGTATCGGCCGTTCTAATACCGATAGTATGTGGGTGCCTGTGTGTGTACATGTGTATATGTGTGCACCGCCATTTACAGGCCAATGAGTGTACAGTCACTAAATGTACACATAACCTAATTTTTTTAGACCCCCCCATGGATGAAATTCTACGAAACTTGGCATACCCCCAGAGAATGCCAGGTCTATCATACACATAAAATTTGGTGCAGTTGTGGTGGTGGTCCCCGGGGACGAAATTAAATTTTTCCGTAAAAGTCTAGTGGGGCTACATACCCACCAAATTTCATGTACCCCGGTGGTTCGGTGTCCCGGGTATCAATGACCAAAAATTCAGGGAGTAGATGACGGGAAAAATTCTTGAATTGTGTGCATGTGTGCGTGTACAAATTTGTGTTTATGTGTGTGTGTGTGTGTGTGTATGTGCGTGCTTGTGTGTTTGCCTGCGTATGTGTGTTTGTGCATGTGCATGCATGCGTACATATGTCTACTGTGTGAGTATGTGTCATACGTATGATTACTGTAAATGTATGTGTGTGCGTGTGTATCTGTTGATGCACATGTGTGCACATGGAATGGGTTAACATGACCCCTGGAGGCAAACATACGGAAAAAATTGGTCATCCTAGGCCCTACAGTTCTCAAGATATTCACAGAGAACTGTGTCTGCCCTACCCTCCTTTCGGGGGTCCAGTCCAGCGGGGAGGGCTACAGATCAAAAACGAAGAATGACGGTTCCATGCTATCCATGTGGGGGTACATGCCCACCAAGTTTTGTGTACCCCGGTCTTTCAGTGTCCGGGAATCCTTGTTGGTGTAACGCCACTAAATGTACACATAAATTATTTTATTGTAAGGCCCCCCCATGAACGAAAGTACACAAAACTTGGCATGCATTCGGAGGGTGTCATAATGATCCTACACTTTTAATTTCGTGCAGTTTTGACCTTGTCAGCCAGAGATATTGTGATGAAAACACCACATTTTTTTTTGCTTTTAATTTTTAACTAGGTGGCACTATACATGAAATAAGTGGTAATGGGATGGGTTGACATGCCCCCTTAAGACCAACATACATAAAAAAGGTGGACCTCCTAGGCCCTACGGTTCTCGAGATATTCACAGAAAACTGTCTCCGGCCACCTACAGGCCAGTTGGCGTATAGTAACATAAATTAATTTATTGTGTGGCCCCCCATGAACGGAATTCCACAAAACTTGGCGTGCATACAGAGGGTGTCATAATGATCCTACACTTCCAATTTCGTGCAGTTTTGACTATGTTAGGTCACAGATACCTTCAATTACAACACCTCATTTTTACTTTTTTGGGTTTAACTAGGTGGCGCTATACATGAAATGAGTGGTTATGGAATGGGTTGACATGGCCCCTTGAGATCAACATACCAAAAAAAAATGGTCCTCCCAAACTCTCGGTTTTCGAGATATTCACAGAAAACTGTGTCTGCCCTACCCTCCTTTCGGGGGGTCCAGTCCAGCGGGGGGGGGCTACAGATCAAAACGAAAAACGATGGTTCCATGCTATCCATGTGGGGTTACATGCCCACCAAGTTTCGTGTACCCCGGTGTTTCAGTGTCCCGGGAATCATTGACGGAAATTTGGGCATGCAAAAAAAAAAAAAAAAAAAAAATCTGACTAAACCTATATGACCGCCGCTTCGCTGCGCGGCGGTCATAATAAGGGGAAAACACATGATCGAAAATTAATTAATTGTTTCTCACCAAGTGAAAGTGGTAAGACAGTGCACCTTGCAAGACTACAAGACAAGACATTGCAAGACATTGTAGCAAGGCAGCTCACTGCTCCGGGTTTGTGTTTGCTTCACCTTACTGTGTATTCACTGTGTGTTCACTAATTCACGGATGGGATAAAAATTCCTTGTATACGCAAGTATACCTGGCCTAGAAACCTGATTTGCATTTACATTTGCATTTAAGTAAATATGCAAATATACTTGGCCTAGAAACCTCATGGGACTACCCACAATATCGTGGTCCCTTTTTACTAAGGCAAATCACCAATGAGACACATGGCAGCTTTTGCAGCTGTTGAGTTTTCTCATTTTTTTCTCTTTACACAATTTTCTTGACATGCATAGGTCTACATCACAGTATGAGCTGATGGTACCTGAAAAACCAGGATATGATCATATACAACATAGCTTGATATTATGAGAACAATAGAATGATACCAACGTTTATCATTGAATGGCAAAGTATAGTAGTCCCTTCCAGTTACAGGTGGTTCTTCCACCCCACCTCCTTGAGAAGGCAGAGGGAGGGTATATAACCACCATCCTTGTGACTAGATGCCAGTGTAGATGTAGTGGCTGGATGGATACCAAGACATGCCGTGCCATTTTCCCCCAGGCATTGTAAGAGAGAACATTCATTGCATTGAGACCTGGCTGCCAAATTCAGGATAGGGTTGGCAAAAGTATTAAATACGAGAACAGCTGAGGATAGATGGATAGATAGATAGATAGATAGATAGATAGATAGATACTTTATTGATCCCCAGGGGAAATTCAAGGAGGGTATAAACAAAAAGCATGCAATGGTCCTAAAATAGCCTATATTTGTTTTTTGTGAATTGCATTTTGCTGTTTGTTAACACTGCAAATGCTTAGTATCCTTATAATTGCATGTTAAGTTAGTTTAGTTTAGTGATCTAGCTTTCCATGGGTTTCCAGGTGGGAGAATGGTGGTGGTTTCACACCCATTTGTTGCCCAATGTGGGTACATCTGCATGACAGCTTGCAAGGCGTCCAAAAGCTTGGCTACTGAAATCTGTCATTCAAGATAAGAAGCACAAATACCTCAATCTCATATACCACCTTCACATAAAAAAATCAAACATTGTCTGACTGATAATTCATTCAGCATTCATTCATGCATTGATTCTTAAAATAGCCACAATATTCTTCTGAAACTAAAATGATATTGAAAATGTGAAAAATAATATTTTCCCACTAACAAAATATGCCATTGTTCTTTACACATGCAGCATGTAGTTAAATAGGAGCAGGAGTTAAGTGGGTTATGTGTATCTGTGAGACATTTCACATTGGCAGGTTACCACACACCATCGAGACACAGGGACCTGTGCTGTTTGTCTGTTGCCTTTGTATTCAGAGGGAGGCAGAGGGGGAGGGGAGGGCAGGGGAAAGGGGGCTGGGCAAGTCAGCTCTCTCCTGGGTGCAATAATCTATAAATATCTTGCCTGAGTCAGAATGAGCCTGCAAGGTATAGCACAAACGCGGTCAGTCACTCACCAATCCACATACCCAGCAAAATCAACAGGTGAAAACCACCGAAAAGCTGACAGAGAAGTAAAGTAAAGAGCTCCAGAGCTTAAGAAAAGAGGCACTCCCTATGTGTGCTGGAGGGTGTCTGTGTGTGTTGCGCAACAGATCCTTCATAGTACAACTGCAGCAAAGTGGAGTAAAACACTTGGTGCATATAAAGACTTTCAGGCTCTCGAATCTCAAATCAAAAGTAAAAGGGTGGTTCTCTTCACTAATCCAATATAGACCGATGCTAGCATAAGTGGCCCACACATAGGTAAACTTTGAGTCATTTTTTCTGAAGTATTTTGACCTGGCACTAAAAACACTACCCTCTTTCTTGTTCTCTTCGATTTTTTGTATGTCTTATAACATTGCTTTGAATATCAAGTGAATGAAATAAACTCACTTGTCATTGTTGTGGCAAATTTTGAAGTGGGGGTATTTTGAAGTGACTGACTGACATGTTGATCCTGAGAGGTTTGTTTATGAAGTCACTTTGTTGCCCATTCTGTTCTGTCTGTAATTCAGAATTGTTTGGCAGCGGTTAGGCTAGTGTGAAAAATGACAAAATATGCAGCTCAAGCCTGACATTTATACATTCCTGTTTTCTTTGAGGGATAAAAAGTAGTAGCCTCCTCTCTCACTCTGTGTGTGTGTGTGTGTGTATGTGTGTGTGTGCGTGTGTGTGTGTGTGTGTGTGTGTGTGTGTGTGTGTGTGTGTGTGTGTGTCTCCCACTCTCTTCTCTTAAGTGCAGGGTCCTGTTTTGGTCTGCTCCTGCCAGTGAGATAATAAGACACTTCTGATGCTTGCAGCAGCATTACCTCACAGTGGGTGTCTGCGACTGGACCGAGTGAACCATCAGTAACAGTGGCTGGGCAGGGCTGGGTGGTGCAAAGGCGTGAGTCAGTGCACCAGCTTGGCTACCTGCCGATGGGTGACAGACGTCATTGCCGTCACACACATGCATGCAGGGGGCGCACAGAGAGAGAGAGAGAGAGAGAGAGAGAGAGAGAGAGAGATGAACTGCAGGCAAAACTGATTGACATCATCACTAATGCCAAAATGTGTCTGGAAACACTTTGTTCAGTGAAAAATATTAGTTAGATGCATATTGAATGCAGGATAATTTGGAAAGGGACTTAATAATGCTATGAACAACTGCTGTTTATCATATTAACAAAACACAAATGTTAATTAATATCAAGAATCTTAGAAGGACAAATACTCTTCTCATGTCCTTTATTTTCGTCTTTCCTCGCAAGCAAATCTCCTCCGGTCTAAATGCCAAAGCCTATTATCCAATTTACAAGACTGGTGAAGTGGGTCGACGCTGCTGACGCCGCTGATTGGCCCATTTTCCCTAATTACACTATTGTTATCACCTGAATTTATGAACGTGTCACGAATATATAGACAATGATCAACTGGTAACAAACTCCCCAAATAAAATAGACAAAGGAACAGGGACAAAGAATATGCACGCATTAACACACGCGTTTCTCCGCTGTCTTGCCTTCCTCCTGCCTCCTTCCTGGCTTCAGCTCGCATTTTGCTGGTGGGTTGGGGATGAGTGCGGAAAGATGCCATGGCCCAATCCGAGGGCGCGTTTCAAAAGGAAAAAGCCTCTTACATATCAGGAAGTAACACCACAAGACGACTCCATCCCCTTCGCTTCCCCTGCTCCTAGCTGTGTCTCGCTAGCTGCTAACAGCTCCGCGCCGCCACCACAGGGCTCTCCGTGGGGTAGAATCCGGGAGCTCTGGCAAGCTGTGGAGCGCATCTTCGGGGCTCCCTTCGCCTTCCATCAGCGCTTGTGCCAAAAGCCTGAAGCTTTTTGCAACCCTTACCCCGTCGTTGCTTTCGATTCGAGCGCCAACTCCGTCAGCAGTCGGGGAGGCACTGCCTTTGCAACGGAGGCGGACGTACTGACAGGAGGCACGTTCACCTCAGGCAGCATGAGTACGACCATGGAGCTCCCCAGCCAGTCTGTATCAGACTTGGTCGGGCTGACTGTAAACGAAGAGGTGATAACGGTGGACCAGCACCAGTCGGAGATGGGCACCCAAGTGACTATAACTGTTGCTATTCAGGCAGCAGAGGACGAGGAGTTAGAACCTGACGAGGAGGTATCGGTAAACCATTTGGATATTCATGGAGGAAGCGGTAGCGACGACGAATTTGGACGACATGACAAATCAAGGTAGGTTATTGCTTAGAAGTAGTCCGTCATAGACTATTTACAAAGTAACCGCATATTCTAACAATGTATCCTTTTCAGCCTATAGTTACACTGTGTCCGAGAGATCATTGATGTTGGGCTATTTGATTGTGAATCGTGATTACTGACTGCCAGGAAGCCTATAGCGAATATGGATAGGCCTACCTAAATGGTTAAAGTGCTGATATGTTACACTTGGACGTAGCTCTGGAAAGTCATTCAATTAATCCCTTCCCTTTGACGTAAATCTCGACTGTTTGCCAACCAGGTCAAGAATGGCACCTTCTGACCTGTTGATCCAATCCCCTGTGTCATGTTTCGCTGGCCCTCGATTTCTGACACGTTCAAGCTTCTGCCCTTTGGTTAAAAGGGGGTAGCCTATTTGGAAGGTTTAAAGCCTCCTTTAGTGCCCACAACAGTTGGCACCTGATGCAACAAATCAGGTTCGCGTGCCTCGCCGTCCAAATGGCTCGCGGTCGGATTCTCATCGCCAGTTTATTTGGGCTTCCACACATGTCCGTGCCTAAGGATACTTTCTTGACAGCTGGCCAGTGTGGAAATGAAGCACCAGCGCGAATAGCCTGGGGCTAATTGATTGCTTGTGTAGGAGGCATGGTGAATGATCACCTTTGTATTATTTTTAAAGGCCTTTCCTTCCTGACCGCAACACAATTGTTGATTATGCCACTCTGAGTCGTCTAGGGTGCCGTCCACTTCAGCCGGTTGCTGTTCGCGCTGGGTAGCTATTAGAAAGCGAATGTAGGCAGCGGGAGGAGGCGATGACTCACATTTATTTTTTTTTAGCAGCCAGTGTTTTGATCAGCGGGATAAAAATGTTAAGCCTTAACAATAGTCCTGTCTGATAGTTCTAAAGGTAGAAACAGTTGATTGGGAACACGTTTCTGTCTCTCACACTCGGTGTGTGTGTTTACTCTAGATTAAGAGGTCTTGGCTGCTTCACTGATGTTGGCTGGACAGTTTGTAGTGTTCAGATCCTGGCGCAGAAAGCTGTTGATGGTCATGTAATGGTCAGGCAGGCTGACTGACGATGGAATTTTGAATCCGAAAAAGCATGTTGCAGGGACGCCCCTCAGATCCCGCCCAGGCTTTTTGCGTTGTCATGTGTCATGTGTTGACATCTACACAGCCATTTAGGTCACCCTAATTTGGAATTTCTTTTCCCTCCAACATGCACTCGCCTCCTCCTTTCTTTGTTTCTGACGGTCTTTGTCTCTTTGTTTTGTCTGTGTTTTTGTTTCTTTACTTTTGTCTGTCTGTTCCCCTCTCACTATTTCTGTATTCCTTTCGTCTTTTTTTTTTTTTTTTTTTTTTTTTTTTTTAACCCTCTCCTCCATCGTCAGTGGGGCTGGCACGAGTGGGGGTGAACTTGAGGAGGAGAGCTGGCAGCCCCCGGACCCAGACCTTACACAGAAGCTGGTGGCCCAGATTGAGTATTACCTGTCAGATGAGAATCTGGAACATGACGCCTTCCTGCTCAAACATGTCAGACGCAACAAGCTTGGCTTTGTCAGCGTCAAGCTGCTCACCTCCTTCAAAAAGGTATTTTCTCAGACACACACACACACACACACACACACACAGAGACTCACTCCATGCATATGGAATAGAATGCACTGATCCATGCAAGGATGAAATAGAAAAATGAACCCTCTTCCTTTTCAGTGAAGAGACTTGTGCAACAGCACTGTGATGGTCTCTCAACATGGCATGCTCCAGGCTTTCTAAGATGTACAATCCTTTAACTGATCACAACAGCCGGCTAGAGGCTCCAGCATGATTACCCTGCTTATAGTGTAATAGCTCTGTTTCTGTTATTGCTGCCATTGCTCTGTTTTTCACAAAGCACTGTGCTGAGAGGCACATGCTAGCATCAGCAAAGACTTGTCACAATAAATTGTGAACACATTGTAATCGCATAGCGTCACAGAAATCCACTATGACCATAAAGTGTTAATCAGCTCAGTGTAACATCCTCTCTTTTTTCAAACTGTCAGTCATGACTCATGAGAGGAAGTTGCATCAGCCACATCCTTTTTCTTGCGCTGTGTGTGATGGTTTTCCTGCTCTCACCCGCCTTTCTCCCTGCAGGTGAAGCATCTGACCCGGGACTGGAGAACCACAGCCTATGCCCTGCGCCAGTCTACGCTGTTGGAGCTGAACGACGAAGGGCGCAAGGTGCGCCGCAGGACCACAGTCCCTGTGTTTGCCAGTGAATCCCTGCCCAGTCGCATGCTTCTACTGAGTGAGCTCAACCGCTGGCCCGAGCTGGGTGTGGCACTGCAGGGAGGGGCATTGGATGCGGGGGCCAATGGGGGTGGGTCGACACAGCAGGAGCGCCTGATGGAGCTGTTGCTAAAGGCTTTCGGGACGTACGGGCCGATCGCTTCGGTGCGGGTGCTCAAGCCCGGGAAGGACTTGCCTGCAGATCTGAAGAAGCTGAGCGGGCGCTACCTGCAGCTGGGAAAGGAAGAGTGCGCCATCGTTGAGTTCGAGGAGGTTGAGGCGGCCGTGAAGGCCCACGAGGTGGTCGGGGGCGAGAAGGAGGGCGCCAGCCCGCTGGGCCTGAAGGTGGTGCTGATCGGCACCAAGCCACCCAAGAAGAAGGTGTCCAAGGAGCGGCTACAGCGGGAGGAGGGGGGCATGGGCATGCGCAAGAGTCGCTCACTCAACAGCCGTGTGCGGGAGCTGCAGTTCGCCGACGACTCGGCGTGCAGCTCCTCGGAGACGGAGAGCAACCCCACGTCGCCACGACTGGCCCGCAAGACACGCTCTCTGAACAAGCTCAGCCCCACGTCCGGTGGCGGTGCTGGCTTCCAGAACAATCACCTGAGCCCGGCGGTGTCCCCGCGCTCCAGCCCTTGGTCCAGCCCGCGCGCCAGCCCCTGCTCACAGCGCAAAGCCCCCCACAAGTCTCCACTGGCCAGCGAGGGCCGACTCAGCCCGGAGCCGGGCAGGCGCTGGGCCGACTACTCCTCGGACAGCAGCCTGACTCCCTCGGGGAGCCCCTGGGTGCAGCGGCGCAAGCAGGTGGCCTCTCAGGAGAGCAGCCCCGTGGGGAGCCCTATGCTGGGTCGAAAGATCCAGAATGCCGACGGCCTTCCTCCTGGGGTAGTGCGCCTGCCTCGCGGGCCTGACGGGAGCCGAGGCTTCCACCCTCCCGCCATGAGCGACCGGGTAAAGACTGTCACCACGCAAACTTGATGCATCCCAGGACCACCCAATAGTTACCCCCTTCTCAGCCAGTTACAAGACTCTCCCATCCCCAAATCCTCAGCCAATCAATCCCTTTACCCAAACCCTCACCTCTTTACCCTCCAAACACTGAAGTGGCCACCAAAACATTTAGTTTGAGTCGTTTTGAAGTCTGGTCTTTTTGTCTTTGTAATACTTTTTATACACTTTGGTTAATAACATGCATTGTGATCATTTATTTTGGATTTGTTTTTTGTTTTTTTTCATTTTTCCAATTGATATTGTAAAAAAAGTATTGCTAGAGAAGAAATTGATGGTAAAGTAATTTATATATGTAGAACTTACAAAGCAAGCTCCTCAGTATTTGAGTTGCCACCTCCACAGGTGTCTGAAGTTCTAATTAGGGATGAACTTCAGAAGCACTTTCAGTTTTTCTATTTCCTTTACATCGCTGTCCTCTTGTGTATGCGTGTTAATGTATGTGTGAGTAATGTTACACAAACGACAGTCTTTTGAATGGTCTATGTTTATAGTGTGGTTTAGGGGTGTGTGGTGTATGAAGTATCACCATAGCACTTCCTGTATTTTGTTAAAAAAGGAAAAGTGGCAATTGCACTCATCTGTGGCCATAACCTTTCCCTTTGCCATACAGTTTCAATGGTAATTGTTTTGTTTTTTTATTTGTTTCTTTTAATTTAAAGTTTTTAGGTTTAACTTATTATTTCCCCCTTTCCATTTTTTGCCTTTTGGAGAATGCTTTTTATTTTAGTGGTTACTAGGCCTATTGTTAATCAAAGACAGTATGTCATGGCAGGGTTCTCTTCCTTGGCTCGAGGTTTTGCTGCTTCCTGTCCATTTGTAGCATGTTGAGTAAAGGGATACGCGAAGGGACGTCCATCATGGCAAACCTTCTCTCCAACACTTGCCTTTACTCATGAACTGGGGCAATGTACAGCGTGTATTTGCTATGATACAAATAAATCACCGAAATGGCATCTCAGTGGTTGTTGTTTCTTCAGGCTTTGTTCTGTAAGCTATACCTAGTTTGATATGTTCCATTCAGGGATGGATTACTGCACGGGCCTACCGGGCCCAGGCCCAGGGGGTCAGGGGGCCCAGAAGCCCAAGCCTTTGCATGGAATCATTGCCTCAATATCAACAAATCAGGATGTAGGCTATGAATCTGATTGAATTTAGTATTGGCTATCCCCAAAATGCACCAGAATACAGGAAATCACATCAAACAAATTTACCCCCAAACCCCCCCCTCCCACATATGCAACAATTAGTGTGGGGCCCGAAAGTTCATAATCTGCCCATGGTTCCATTACATTTGGCATCATGCCAACCTCGGCAAATTACCTACCAGGCCTGGGCATGGCACATAGATTTGCATCCCTTAACACAGCCGCGATGGTCTGCCAAGGCTATGCGCGTGAGCGCACGCACAGCCGCGTCTCGAGCGTGTGAGCTTTGCTGGTGTGAATCTGCACAGATGGACCGCTCTCGAGCGACTGGCGGAGTGTGATTGGGGCACGTCGGAAACGGCACTGCGGAAATCAGCAGAAAGTACAAACGCGGCACGGTGTACGAAGGGGTCGTCGGAAATGAGGCGCCGGTATTTCAGCTTCATTACATTCTAGGATACAATTAGTAAGCGCATGACATTCAGATGTTTCTTAGCAACCAGCCACATCTATGGAAGCGCAACTCCTGCCGAAATCGACATGGAAATGTGCTGCAATTAGGCAGCGCTGAACCTGGGCACGGAACTCTGACAAAAGGGTGCTGAAGAGTAGGCCTAACTGAAGTTGAATGCCGTCTCCATGCTCATTGTTTTTATGTAACACTAATTGAACAACCCATTATTCAGTCACTGCGGATCTGCTCCCCTGCGCCCTGCATTTGGCATCTGCAATTCAAAATAACGACGTTCCCCCAGACATGCTATCTTTATGAAATGGCTTAGGCTATGTGACGTTAGTCTTTAAATATTGTTATTGAATCAGGACTATGAATGGCTGGCTTGCGTCGTTAGCGTAAAATTACACCTGATCATTGGTCTGGATGATTGTTCCACGTGGTGCTTTCTTTATTCCCCCTCCAACAACTAGGCTACTTTTTTGCGAGCCTGTAATGACCATCATTACCAACCTCTCTCTACAGTGAGACAAAGAAACTAACTTCATGTAAAGTCTGATCTTAGCCTTCACTGGAACAGGCATCTACTATGGAACCTCCACTTAAAAGAGACAAAACAGTTCACAGCATGGTGATGACTCATAAGGGGCAGAGGTCACAGCTGGTTATCAGGAGGCCCACCACAGACTCCCACACCAACACGCACATACACACACACACACACTCCAGTAACAGTGCAGAGGCAGCCAGCTGGATCTCTGTCAACACCACACACACACACACATACACTGCTGTTGTGTAGGAGGTTTTGTGTGAGGGGGAGTAAGTTTAAGCAAAGGCACCGATAGTAGGAAGCAAGGGCAATGCAGTGTATGGTGTCTGACTACACTACGCTGCCTCATTTCCTCAGGAGAAAAATCTGTCCCACCATGGACGATGGAGACTCGTGCCTGGCGTGGTATTGTGCATGACTGAGACTCGTGCCTGGCATGGTATTGTTATGCAACAGCAGAGAGGGAAAGTGAGGATCTTTGCTCTCTCTGGTCATAATTTGTAATACTTTGTCAATAGTGCGATGCAACAAAGTCGTGGTGACTGTGAAAAATAGCACATTTGTGTTAACACAGCTTTAGGGGACTGGTAGGGTGGAGTGACCTTTTAGGTGACTCATGTATAATACAGAAGTTATGGAAAAAACTCAAGGTCAATAAACAACTCTGGAATAATTAACCATTATGAGTAGATATACACCATTGCTGGAGGGCACAAATAAATGTTTGTCTTTTTTCGCGGTCTTCCATGGTGTGTTAATGGCATTTAAAAGGCTACGTTTGGGTATCTACTTGGGCAGACTAGTTTTCAGGTCAACTTTCAAAGAAATACACTAGCATGAAACATAACCAAGAGTTTATTTAATCTTAAAACTTGTTGTGACAAGATGTGATACCATGTGATGCCTGACAGTAATTATTTTTTGATCAGTTATGTACTTAACCATGCACACAAGCGCAATGGATCATAACCATTAATTGAATCACGTCTTAACTCGTTTTTCTGCATACAAAATAAGAGCATTTTAACAGTTCAACAGAAAACATTCAATTTCCTTAGAAGTAGAAAACAACAACACAAAAAGACACTGGAGGAACACTACAGCATGCCTTGGCAGATCTGTGTAAGTATCAGTGCACCAGAATAAAGGAGAGCATCCATAACATCTGTTCCATTTATCATCTCTGACCGGTCATGCATTTGGAGTTTGTCTTCCGTGAGTATTTAACATAAACCATATATGGTGCTTCAGCGTCCTTCATACTGCCATGGAAAAGTCATTCCAGTCACACAGCCCACAACGAATAAATAAAAACATTAACAACCAACTATCACTTGAGTTCTCAGCGGGCAACTCACATTCAGGTTCAACCGTGTGGCAGTCGCTTCACAAACTCTGATGTGCAAACAATATCTATGGCACCCCCATCAGTATAAATCCTCAATGGCATTCCCCTCACGGGAATGTATAATGCATATAACCAATGACTTAAAAGACTCATTGCACGCACAGGCCCCATCCTGGAGCAGTTCTCCGTGAGTGACCCACCACAGAGCTTGGGGGAGGGGGAGGGGGAGGGGAAGGGTGACGTGAAGTGGAGGGGGAGCTGTTTTGACACGCGTGGGCCGCAGTGGAGACAAGCGGTGCTCCGAGTCCTCTCAGAGGGCAGATGGGAGCAGGAGGCTGTTGTGGTGGGAGCTTGGCTGGCCAGACATGTGCTAACAGGGATCTCATTTGATCTCTTGCGCATAGAGAGAGAGAGTCCATACAGAGAGGGAGAAAGAGATACAGATAAATTAAGAGAGCGCGAGAGAGAGAGAGAGAGAGAGAGAGAGAGAGAGAGAGAGAGAGAGAGAGAGAGAGAGAGAGAGAGAGGAGTCTAAAGTGACCTGGGGGGACTGGACAAGAGATCCAAAGACCTGGCGCGCCGTCGTTCCACTGTCCCCCACCCACCGCATTCCTCACCACCTCCTACAACCAGTCCACCTCGCGCTGGGCCAGCCAATCAGATGTAGAGGGAGCCGTCTGCCGGCCCCACGTAGCCCACTCCGATCAGGAGCACGTCTATCAGCGTCCAGATACCCAGGCCGCCGAAGCTGAAGAGCTTGCCCAGGCCCTCGCGCCACTGGCCTAGGTAGAACCGATCGGCACCGAAACCACCCAGGGTGATGCTGCGTAGGAACACAGGCAAGGCATGAGCTGGGCTTATTTATCACAGGATAAATGTTACAGTCCAAAAGAGAGTAATGGCCATGAGCAACACAAGGCACACTGCATTAATGCATGTGTTGAATATTGA
The DNA here is from genome assembly GCF_017589495.1 of Alosa alosa. Taxonomy (NCBI): domain Eukaryota; kingdom Metazoa; phylum Chordata; class Actinopteri; order Clupeiformes; family Clupeidae; genus Alosa; species Alosa alosa. Next base: position 18,660,899 of record NC_063202.1, read on the forward strand.
ATGAAAAGGTGTCATTGGTTCCCTCATTAGTTAAGTGACTTCCAGTGCCGTGTTTGACAAGGACTTCATAGCTTGTAATAGAAGTCTCTGATGCTAATGGATAAAAAAACTATGGCAAGCTTTTCTCAATCCAATATGACTCTCAAAGCAACTCCAAATAAGACAATAAAACGTGTGTGTTTAGAGCTAAAATCATAATGTGTAAAACTGTAGCTGCAGAGCCCAGATATCCAGGCTGTCAATAACAATGAATCATGGGATTACTACCTTAATGCCAGTGCTGTAGACCACTTGTATCCCCCGGTCCAGTTGCAGAACAAACGCTTCTTGAACTCTCTTTTCCCTGGGGAGATAAAGGCAATGGTTAACGTATTTACATAGCAACAAGCCAGCTACTCCCTCTCTCTGAAACAGCACAAAAAAAAACAATCAATCATCAGTCATCAATCAAGGCCTAGTTCCCCAAATTCCAAGTCAAGTCATAAACCCAATCATAACTGTCTGATAATCTGATTGTAATCATAATACACATCACTTCCACCACTACTATGGCCACACTAATAGAAGATATAAAGCTTGTATGTTAGGGTGTAAATGCCAAGAGTGGCTAAACACACAATAAACCATTTTATTATAGATTACATTTTTAAAGGTGCTCTAAGGGATGCTGGGTAACGTCACTTCTGTTAACTTTCAAACAAAATAGAGAGCTAGCTCGCTACTTCCTCACCCTCCCTCCCGTATTGCTCCCGTGCAATTGAAACTCTCCTAATCTTATGCAGTGATATGACCCACAGTGAGGTGAACTCAAAAGTACAACTTTGTTCTTCTTTTAGCAGTGGTATACAAACTGAGATACCTTTGCACTTTCAAGCCTGTGATGGGTTTCCCCAGATCCCATCACATTTAAGAAACATCCATCACATGCATCTTGTACCTACCCAAGCAGTGGACGTGATCCAACACTTTGCAGGTGGTGTTGTATCGCCTGCGTGGGCAAGCCACTGTCATGCAGTTGGTTTCGTTCTTGCAGCGGTACTGAGATGGGTCCAGTTGCCAGCAGAATTGACATGCTATGGTCTGGTTAAATTCTGTCTGCTGTTTACCCGATTCATCCTGAGAGTAAACACAAACACCGCAAACAGAAGGTCAATTGGCTGCCCCTCAGATGCACTGATTTGTCACACACACACACACACACACAGGCATTGTTCCATGAAGAAAATTAAAGAATTATAAAGAATTATGAATTAAAGAAAAACTGACTGTGCAATGGACACCCTTGTTGGACTTGCAAGAAAAAGATGCAGGTCTTCCATAGCTACAGTTAGACAGTTTGTACTCTTGGTAACTGCATGTAACACAGTCTGCAGGAAGTTTGCTGCATAGCCCACCACTGGGACACTTGGAGGTATCACCATTTGGTTGAACAGGAGAAACTGTGGGTGAGATGAAACAACAGATTTTCCTCCCCATACAACATACAGCACAGATCATGTGTGGAATTCAGATATTGTGTAAGTATTAGTCTTACCGGAGGAGACGGCGGGTACCACTGGACTAGTGATGACAGGACTATACTGCGCGTCTCTACTGAAGGCTTCCTGGCCCACATGCGGTGAGCTCAAGTACCCTGCAACATAAAACATCGTGTGTCGAGTTGTTCAAAATCATGTGTCTAAACGGATTTGTACAGTACGTACAAGGCAAGCATGACATGTCACTGAACTACTAAACATACGATATCTATGTCTGGGAATGCTGATAAACTACATTGTTGGCATTGTTGATCCACGAGAAACCACGTTAAGGTGATAGGGTTAAGGTAAACATGCAGTTTAAAAACGGATAAAAACGCCTATAGTGACGTCTATAGACTACACTAAAATGGGTGTTGCGACAAAGTAGGGCTGCTGACTTATGACACTGACACAGTGAATAATCTAAGGATAGAAATGTGCCCCGTGATGGAAAACAACGTTCAACTTAAAAGACGTCAACACCAATGCTGCTGTGAGCTTTCTATGATTGTATGCATTTACACATCTGCTTATTTAAAGGCCCAACAACTGCATACCTACTGTCATTGTAATGTTATATTAGAGGCATAACGTTAACGTTAGAACCTGTTATGCTCACGGCAAGCTGGCTAAGTTGCTGATGTGTTAGCTAGCTAACGTTAGCTATCGCAAATTTAAGCTAACTGTTAGCATTTCATATCAACAGAGATGGCTAACGTTGTATATGAATGCTAGAGAAGCCCGTGGCTACTCAGAAAGATTAATCTCACTTGTAACCTTGACTGCTAAGTGTTGAAAAGATCAGGGAGTAACGACATTTGTCTTCATTCCCAATTCTCAGTATAACACGAGACAGCCAGTTAGTAACGTTAGTTAAAGTTAGCTAACAGTTAACGTTACCTATCCAGCTTGATTCGTTAGCATAACGCTGGCTTGGCAAACGGAATGCGTGTCATCAGCTCTTATATAGAAATATAAGACATATGACCTTACCCTTACCGTGAACAGATTTCAGGCAAATATCTGTGATTAATAGTAAAACTATTCCATAGGCTTTCATGATGCTATAGCCCTTCCAAACACACCAGAGGTAGCGCAGGGCAGCCATGCCAGCCTCTTCCTCAGCAGCCAAACGCTCCGCCCCCAAACCTTCCCATTGTCCTTGTCCGTTTGTCCTATAGACTGTATAATATTGATTTGTCCTGTCCCCAATTAGGCCTACATTAGACAGTTTTGAACATGGATTACAAATGCAACGAGTTCAGCGATCTAGCGTTAATTTAACAAATTAAAACGCAACCACCTTGCACTGGTAAACCTTACTTACTTGAACAAACAAGTAAAATACATGTGAGCATAATGGTCAAAGGTTTATTTCAAAGGTCCAGAAGCACAACAATTACATGGAGACAGAGCTTAAATACAAATCCTTCATTGACATACACAAAATTAATTCAATATAAATGTGCATCTGTCTTTGAACACAACATGATTTTATCTTACTGACTCCGTGCCATTCCCTTCATGATTGATATTGCCCAGTTGATCTGATAGCCATTGTGTTTCAGTGTCCCAGTTAAACTTAAGTATTTCTCCAAAGCAATCAGACAACACAATGGCTAGTCAGTCAAATGGATACAATTTCTTCTCTACAGAGAAAGTACAATGACCTTACAGTCAAAGGTATCCTTTGTATCTCCTTTCTCAAAAAATGACCTCACTAGACCTTTTGCCCACCTCGCTTCCTTTCTGTGTTCACAAAAAAAAAAAAAAAGACAAAAAGAAAATCGCACCTATTCCTATTTTAGATTAAGATGTCTCCCTGTCTAATGTCACTGGTAAACTCGAGTGGTGACTCAACGGCACACATGGTGTCTAACGAGGCGCTGGTCCGGCTCCAGTTCAGAACACCTCCTCTGCGTTCCGGCAACGCGACTGCTTCAGCAGGGTCAACCGTGCTAGAACCTCCTCGACAGAGAGCTCTCCGTGCACTTTGTTGTCTCTGGTGCGCACATTCACGGTGTTAGTCATCTTCTCCTTCTCGCCAACCACTGCCAAAACACCAGGGGGAAAGAAAGATGCTCAAGACACAGCCAAGCAAAACAGTTTTCCCAACACCCTCACACTACCACCACAGCACAAGCTCCTCTGGTGGGAGCTGGGAGGAAGAACATCTGACTGACTGACTGCAGCATACTAATAAGCTATGTTTTTATGTTTATTTCTGCACACTTGAATAATTTCTCACCTAAGATGAAATTGTACTGCGCAAGCTGGGCATTGCGGATCTTCTTGTTCAAGAGACAGCCTGAGTCAAGATCGGCATCTGCCATGAAGCCTGCTTCCACAAACCGCTTACATAACTGAAGTAGGGAAAAAATAGTCAGAGCTAACCAGTGCTGCCTCCCCAACATTTCAAAACATGAGATACAGCAACCACTGAATTAAAGGAGAAATGATGAATGGACATCTATAATCAATATATGAAAAAAATGAATGTGTGACAACTAATAACCAGGGGACTAAAAAACACATTCGAGGAAATGAAAGGGTACCTCTTTGGCATAGTCCTCCAGGGAAGGATTGACAGGCACGAACATCACCTGCCGTGGGGAGAGCCACAGCGGCCTGCAAGACGAGGAGGAAAATCAGCCGCCATCAACAAAATCACACTTGTCAAAACACAATCTGACAATAGCCTCTGCCTTTAGCTGCACCATCACTATGTGTCAATGTCCACAGAATGACTCATTATTAATGAATTTAGAGTGACAGATGACTGATCAAATCCAGAGCCTTCCCATTGAGACATTTTATGTGGAAGGAAAAGCCATAACAACACATATTTAGACAGAAATACAACGAAGACCATGACAGTCTTTTCCATAGCTTTTTGATTTGGTCTGATTGTGATTGATCGTACCACTTCCCAGCATAGTTCTCAGTGAGAATGGCAATCATCCTCTCCACTGAGCCTAAGATGGCCCGGTGAATAATGACAGGTCGAGCTTTGTCATCTCCATCTTTCCTGGAAATAAAAGAAGGAAAAAAAAGTGGGGGGGAAAGAAAATCACTTTATTTCATATTCACTTTTAGATATCAGTTCTCTTTTTCTCTAATGCTAACTCCCACGCTGGGTAAATGCTGCTTCCTTTAAAATTAGATTCTAAGTCAGCAGCACTGTGTCCTTCAAAGGCTGATGAAGTTCAAAAGGGCGGGCGATGACTCACCCTACAAAGGTCAGGTTGAAGCGGATCGGAAGCTGGAAGTCAAGCTGGATGGTGGCACACTGGTGGTAGCGCCCAATAGCATCTTTAATCTTAATATCGATCTGTGGTCATAGAACATGGCATTCAGTCATTGTATACACAAACAGACACCCACACACACACACTGTTTCTAGGTGTGAGTCAGAGGGCCCCTACATCAATTTTCTGACCGTATACACATTGTACAATTACAATAAATGTTATCAGTGCATTACCTTGGGTCCGTAAAAAGCTCCATCGCCTGGGTTCAGTTTCCACGGTTCCCCAAACTCATTTAGACTATCCTCCAGTTGCTTTGAGAGAATAATGAAAGCTCAGCATAGCAATAAAAAAATAAGTATTTCAAATTCAGATCAAATATTGAAAAGACCAAAAATAGTCATTTCATTTTATAGAGTACAAACAGGCTGTATGTCAGGAAGACTAGCTTCTTCTCAGATCTGTGTCTCAGGCACCTTTCATGTTTTGTTTTATTAAGGACCCTTATTTCTTAATTAGAATATGACGAGGAATATGAACACAGGAAATATGTACACAGCAGGTCATTTAAATACACATAAAATGTAGTTTTTGTTCTGATACCAGTTCAATTTCAGTCTCAAGATAGCATTAGATTTGTTGTTTTAGCAGTGTTATAATGACCAATAACCCAAGGTTTGGGTCATTATAACACTGCAAAAACAACCAACTAGACCTAACATGTTTTTTTTTATATATATATATATATATATATATATATATATACCCTCTATCTTCTGGTTGAAAAAAGGCAATGAGAAATAATGTATGTATGGTCATCATAACATTGCTAAAACAACAAATCTAATGGGTGCCTAACACCTGTGCACAGTACTGAACCTTTTCAGCTTGGTTCCACACAGCAATGTCACCCAGATACTTCTCTGGACGTGTGGAGAGGTTGAGTTGGAAGGAGAAGCCGAAGACGTCATAGACACAGCGCAGGAAGTCCAGGCAACCTTTCATCTCGGACCCAATCTGTAGGGGAGGGAACAGCATGAGCCCGAGAACACTCTCACAAAAGAGAACAGTGGGGGTGGGGTGGGAAGGTGTGAGAGAGAGAGGGGGGGGGGATAGAGAGAACACGAGCGACTGAAAAAAGGAGAAATGAAAGGAAATGACATGAAAATTGATTGAGAGCAACAAAAAAATTGAGGTTAGAAAGAAATAACAAAGTGAAAAGCAACAAATCATTCAACACTCCCAAAAGACCCAAACCTATTACATGTCATCCTCTGTAATATTGCTCAGTCTACTGTTCAAAAAGCCCTTACATAATATGAACTACTCTTTCGGCTCACTACCTGTTCCATGGTGCAGAAGATGTGGGCGTCGTCCTGCTGGAAGCGTCGCACCCTGGTGAGCCCAGTGAGTGTCCCCGACAGCTCGTTACGATGGAGGACCCCGAAGTCAGCCAGCCTGAGAGGCAGCTCTCGCCATGACCGGGGCCGATGGCTAAACATCAAACTGGGCCAGGCGCCAGAGATCAGAGTGATGAAGAGGAGAAAGAAGAAGAGTAGATGGTCGATCAAGAAGAAGTAGAAGAAAATGCTCTACATATTTAAAGTCCCTCTACAACATACATATCTCAGATATACAAAGGGACGTCTAAGGTGTTATCAAATAATATTTCTTGGACTGTTTACTAAAATATAAAGAAGAAGACACATATATGCAAATACAACTATTGAATAAAGTCAAGTCTTGCCTACAAACACAAGAAAATTAATAAACAAGCATAAATACAGTAACCTGCATAGATATAGTAACATGCATAAATACAGTAAATTATATGACATTTAACATGTGTCTGAAAGAAATACTGAGATGACGAGTGTTTAACCCAGGCTATCAGATGCTGAGGCTTTACCAGTGACCAGGGCAGTTCATGGGCTTCAGAGCAAAGATATCCTGCTCCACGGGGAAGGAGAACATGTTCTCACTGTAGTGCTGCCAGTGGCCAGAGGTCTCCCACAGCTTGCTGTTGTAGATGTTAGGTGAGGCCACTTCCTGGAAGCCTCGTCTGCAGTACTCCTCCTGGAAAGATATTTTACAGCAAAGGACAGCAGAGGGAGGAAAGCAAGAAGGAGCATTTATTTTAGATTTTTTTAGATATTTTACATAGCACCCACTTGCACCCTGTCCTCCTAGCAATTACCTGCAATACCACAATCCATTCTGTGACCCATATAAGTAAACAATAATTGTCCAAGGACATTATACACAATTACAATGGAAAGTGGATTGACTCACAAACTATAATTAAATGAGAAAAACAGTTTCTCAAAAGTGTTTTTTACGTCATCGTTCTATGCATAATGAGCATCTGTTAGACCACTGTAGAGACTCAAACATGTGAGTTGTGAGAAAGAGTATGGCGTCTTTACCCTGATGAATTCTGTGAGGGTGTTATAGAGGTAGGCCCCTCGGGGGAGGAAGAAGCAACTGCCTGGACTGAGGTCATGGAAGAAGAAGAGTTCCTGTTCCTGTGATCGAGAAGCAAGACACATTAGGAGAAAATTGCAGCGACTTGTCAGCTCTGCGGGGGACTATTCAAACACATGGAGGCAAATCTGCTCTTGAATTCATGGCCAACTGCTCCTGCTGAACCATTTGCACAACATTAAATTCATGAACCGGTCACATGGAATGAGCCAATCAAGAAGTTATTTCTTTCCTCATATACTTTATATATTTTTTCCAGAAGCTCTCCAATAAAAGGGACTATTGACACAAGCAAGAAACATTAATTTCCCCTCATAACTGTGTACGTGAGGTTGCCTGGCAGATTTCCACCAGGGGGGCCAATAACACCGGCTAAAGTGATATCTGATTGAAGGGAACACCAATCAGATTAGGCCGACAGGGGAAACAAGTCAGACGCATTGCCCAGTGGGCATTAAGATTCCACCCACATAAACCATTTGGCAAAAAATATCTTGCCACCAACTGTTAATAAATTGTTCTTTGAGAGGTAATGGTGACACAGCATGCTACGCCTAAAGAGACTTTCTTTCACCTTTACACCACTAGAATGTGTCCATGAAAGGCTCTCCAGCACCACACAGTTGTCCACATGGACATTTATCTGGACATTTATCTAGACATTTATCCCATACTTTTCCGATCTTGCGATGGTCTCGGTTCCGGGCTTCCTCTTGGAAGCGCTCCCATTCCTTCAGCATTTTGGAGTCTGGGAAGGAGATTCCATAGATACGCTGTAAGGTCTCCATGTCAGAGCGTCCTTCCCAATATGTGGAGGAATTCTGCGGACAAAGACACATGCAATGGTGAATTGCCTGTCCCCTCATCTCCCCAAAAGGGGTCCAAAGAGATGAGAGTGTACACATTCTTGAAGGTGAAATTAGGCGTAAAGTGCTTTCAATATATTTAAAAAGCACCATGTATGCATCTATCACTAGCATATTCACGCTCTTATCAAAATGGATGCTTCAGTCTCCAACCTTGTAGATCTTTAAGGCTTTAATCTTCCCAGTGTGTCTAACGTGGGGTCCTCGACACAGGTCAATCAATGGCCCGCATCTGTGAAAGCATCCACGATCATTTTATAACAGATCCAAGAGATGTTTTCTACTTCAGATAAATTGTGTGTGCAAAGGACACACAATGGACAAGGACAAACAGGGCACCACTTTACCTGTAAACTGTTGTGGTGGGGGTGGTAACCTTCTCATTTAGGATGCGGCATTTGAACTTGTTGTACTAATAACCACAAAAGAACACATAACATGCTAGTTGAGTTGGATCATGGGATGGGCAAAAATACAACTAAATGTATTTTCAAATAAAATATCAAATACCCTCATTTTAAGTGTATCCAAATAAACTACAAAATTCAGTAGCCACGCCATGTATTAAAGTAAAATACTAAAAATACTCTTCAAAGGAAATCTTGAATCTTGAATTTCCCCTGGGGATCAATAAAGTATCTATCTATGTATCTATCTATTTAATCTATAAATCTATTCTAATCTAATCTATTCCTTGATCACAACACTGACTCTGTTGTGGGCAGTGGTTTGGGAGCTTTTCTCTGCCTACGAGATATGTCATACATCTGCAAACATCTGCAAACAGTCAACAGATCAACTATGCTGACCTGCATGTAACATCTCATAGCCTGCTGTATCAGAGATGTACTCAAGAAGTCACAACTGAACTTGTCAAGTGGTACAAACTAACCACCGAACCTATTGAGAGCCACAAAATGTGGGCTTAAAGCAACTCAATGCAGTTCTACTACCTTAAAATAACAGCTTCAAACTCATGGTACACTGACATATAATATGGAGAATGAAGTCTCTGACATTGTCAATGCATGATCAATGATACTGTGTCAAGCTGTTGATCAGGTAGGATCATGACCCTTTTAGTTGGTTTTTAACTAACTGGGTACTGTGTAAGCGCTAAACGGGGCTATATTAACGCCAAGGGGCATAGACAAGGAAACTTGAGGCAACAGCAGTGTTGCAGGAAACCACATACTGTAATGGGTTCAATGTGTTACGATGATTAAAGTTCTTAAGAAAATGATGATTAAAGTTCTCAAGAAACTGATGGTTACAGTTCTCAAGAAACCTTAAATTGGTGTAAGAGAGTGGGTGTATTGTGTATGGGAGAATCCTCACAATAATAAACAAATGCTTCTTATGTGCTCAACCTTAAACATGCGCAACAGGGTCTCCTTGCTGATCTCCAGCCTCTCAAAGGGCTGTTTGTCCTTCATTATGCCTTTACAGATGGACTCCAGATCCCCAAACTCTGAGCTCGACACACCACCACTACAGAGGCAGAGGGGGGGGGGGAGAGAGAGAGAGAGACATTAGGATTTATTCAGGACACACAAATAATACATCTGTGGCTTTCCTTATAAATTAGGCTTTTCACAAACATTGGAACATCATCACACTTTCTCCATAACAATGATAACCACTTACCTCTGTCCATCCAGAAACATGTCATAGTAGAAACCATTCTCTATCGGAGGTCCATAGCAGAGGCAGCCCCCATAGAACCTCTCCATGGCTTCCCCCAGGATATGGGCACTGGAATGCCAATAGACCTGCCCAGGAGAAGGGACAGAGGTGCCTGGTTAGTGTAGTGCTATTACCGTGATTTCCTGACTATTAACCGAGGTTTATACATTGATCTTGCTCAATTTCTTCAGCTATGAGGTTAATACATGGGGACGAGCTATACATGGTGTAGAATTCTGGGGTATTCTCACTGTATTCTGATGTGTTCATATGTTACTTCTGTGTGTAGTATACAACAGGGAGAGGTCCATATTATTGTACATAACTGTGCTTTAGGCCTGTGTACCAGCAGGAAGGTCATACAGGCCGATGTTTAGGAACATCCGAGGAACATCAGTGATAACATGGGCCGAGGGAGACAGCATGTCTGCCTATTCGGGCTAGTATCTCCATCTGTCCAGAGACGTTTTTTGTACACTGGTTGGCACCTGCCACGTTGGCATGATTGACGTTTGTATGTTTTAGTATAACAGACTTTGTCTTAGGTTTTGACACGGAGACGGATCGAGGAAGCGACCCGAGGAGCAACTTCTGTCGGAAGGCTCAGCAGCCGCTTCTAATAACAACCACAACTGTTAGACTCTGCACAGTTTTACTGTTTGAGACTTAGCCTGTGTTCTGTTATTCATTGTTGTACCATCAACAATAAATCATCATCTAATCGCCGATCCTGATCCCGCCGTCAAGCTTTATTGACCATCTTCAATACAGACATTAGAACTAAAACACAACGCAACAACCAGAGAATCCAACAATGGGAATGCATTTCTTTTTCTTCTTTCTTACTCATCATTAAAGCACGGTCTGATTCTGATTCATCGGGCTATTGGGCAGTGTGGTTAATAATACACAGGTGCGGTTAATACATGGTTTCGTTTTTGTTTTTTTTATTAGCATAACAACGGTTAAAGCAGTAAAACGGTACAGTTGTGACTGACCCAGGAGAAGTGAAAGAGGCGCCTGGTTAGTGTAATGCTATTACAGTTGTGACCGGAAGGGGAAGGGAACAGGAAGTTGCTGGATATGTATAGACAACTGCCATATTGGGGTTACAACTATAGTTACGACCTAACCCCATACATTTCTAAGGAGGATTCTTTAGGTGCTGTGTCTCCTGATTAGAGAGTCTCTGATTTAGTGCCATTAGCTTTTTAAGGCACCTTGGCCCAGACACAGCAAAGCAACACCAAAACATAACTGAGCCTACTCCATTTTTGCAAAATAGGTATGGTGTTGTTTCTTGGACGAATTGATTTTTTGGTCTGTGAACTTACAGCTGATGAGAGCAAAAAGCTCGATATAGTATAGGATAGTCCTACGATCCATGTCATGAAGTTAAGGAATTCAGGATTCAGAATAAAAATTGTGAGCAAAATAAAAGATTTTGCAAAGCATTAGGGCAAACCACTCACAGCTTGGGCGTCATCATTGTCAAAGCGCAGCAGCTCCAGAGAGCAGTCCTTCTCCAGAGGCCGGTCTAGGTCCCAGAGCTCTCCGTCCACACGGGCAATCACAGAGTTATCCGCAAGACCTTGGCTAAATGAAGAACAAGGTCATTTAAACCAGTTATAAAAAAATAAACATGCTCCATGTCTGGTACTAGCATCAAAAGGCATTTTTTATGGGGGTATATGCACTAGTTAATTGGTACTGCACATTCTTTCCCGTATCAGTTTGAAATGCAATGATTCTGCGACTGTTAAAATGATGGCATTCAGATTAGCTAAATATCTTTGACAACTATGACATCATGGTGGACCACTGAATACATTGCTGTCTGTTTTGTTTTTGTCCCAAAACAATCGTGTTATGGCCAGTGGAATTTTGATGAATCACAGAAGGAACACAGTGGACTGTGTAATGGACAGCAGAGTGGTGCTGAAATGATAGTTCCACAAAAACAAAATTAAGGCGAGGACATGAGCACAAAATTGTAGATTAACAGTGTCGGTAACTCGACCAGGAAAAAACAAAACACACAGTGGCTACCAAAGAGACCCATGTCAGCTTCAGCCCTCACCTGATCCCACAGGCTATCTGGTAGGGGCTGGACACCCAGGCCTGTGTCTCCACTTTCTGCCCATCTGGCAGCACCACTGAGATGGGATGGCTCTCCGCAGCACGCTTTGCCAGCAGGGCATCATTCTCCTTCTTCAGCTCCTCATAGAGTGTCAGACGCTCTGGTATGTAGCTGGGCCAGGGGCTTAACTGAGGGAGAGGAGAGGAGAGGAAGCCAGCCAGGGTTATGGGCATTTACTGAGTCTGGGCCAAAGGTGATTGAACAAGTCAAATATGTTCTGTGTTGATGGGCCATGATGGTGATTGATAATCATAACATAACAAACCTCCACAGCTCCTTTCTGTCCTCCTGCTTTCTCCTTCTTGCTTTTATCAGCTGGTTTGGCCTCAGAAGATGCAGGCTTAAAAAGACAATCGAATGGGATAAGGGAAACAAGTGTTTAAAAATTCAGTGTGTAAAGAATGGCAAAACGTCTGCATGCGTGCCGTTTCAGTTATGACTTTCCGAAGTAAAGATATGCTCATCATCTAATACTCGACAGCAGTGACAAATCATACTCGAGCTATTTTGAGACTGACATTGCTGTATGCCGTTGCAATAGGCTGCACTGACGTAGGTTGTATTCTGAACCTGTTCAAGGAGTGGGACAGAACAGCTACATCAGTATGTAAAAACAGTAAAAACCTTGTGTTGGGTGTGGTTCTGTTGAATATTGTTTTTTTTATTTTCCCTCACTGCTTTCTCCTTTTTGTCTTGGCCTTTCTTAGCCGGTGCCTGGCCTTGCTGCGCTTCTGAAGCTAGCTCCTCCCGCAGACCCCGCCGGAGGTGGATCAGCCGGTACTTCAGTTTCTCGTTCTCGGTCCGAAGCTCCTCCAGCTCCGGGCTGCTGGCCAAGGCCTTGAATATGTCCTGTCCGCCACAGATTCCATCACGGAGCCATGTAATTTCATTGCTTAACAGTTCTATTTGTTCTTCCTGAGCAGCCAAACGTGCTGCCATGCGCTCCGCCATGTTTAAATCCCAACCAGGGGAAGGAGGAGGGGATAGGGACAGCTGGTCAATGGAAACCAGGGTCACAGCGACATCCTATGGTCAATTTCTTACACTGCAGGTCAATATAGTAACGGGAATTACTGTGGAATACTGGAGCCAGCAATAATGTAGAAATAATGTAACATTTAAATGTCATGTTGGTCCAATTAATTACACGAGCAATTAAGTTATTTAAAATGTTATAACAAAAATAAAAAGAGAGCGGAGCATTTATTTACATACATTAATAGAGAAATGTATTTGCATTAAAATCTGCTTGACAAAGTGACGAAAAATTGGTGTCGTTGCTTATTTTCCTTTTTGCTACTAGTGGATATGCAGTACTACATCCAATCACTAGTGGGCAATAGTCGATTTGAGGTAGATTTGGATCCTCAGCTGACAGCACGCGTACACAGAAGAAGGAAATGTAAACAAGCGAGCCATTCAGCAACCGTGCTGTTTAAAGCATTAGGTATCGTTGTGTTATATTTTATCTGGTGTTATGTTAGGTGGGGAGGCAATGTAATGTTATGAATATTCAGCTTACCATTCAAAGTCCTGATATTTGTGGTGTAGGCTAGGCTACTTGAGTTCATATGGAACACTTTCGAATTCAGTGTCACATATTAACATAACTAACTAACTGGATATAGAAAGAGAGAAAGAGGGTGTTGCTGTCGGTGCCTTCACATACTGGGAGTAGCATGTGACATTTAGACGTTGGCCTATATTTAATAACGTACATTTCTAAACCCCTGCTTCAGATTCTTCCACTAATAACACTTGGGATAAAAGCTTGCTGTTGCTGAATGCGCTCGACGGTATGGCTTCGAGTTTCGCACCGCCGAAGCTCGCTGACTTTATCCTCACCGAGAAACTCGGGAGTGGTACCTACGCGACTGTTTATAAAGCATACCGGAAGGTTGGTGTCGTTAACATATCATTTTATGTGTTTGTAGTAGGCCTAGGCTATTACACGACATACATTAGAATTGATTCATAGAATCTCCCTTGTGTACAGGTGGACAGTCGCGAGGTGGTGGCCGTAAAGGTGGTCTCGAAGAAGAGTCTGAACAGGACCTCAATGGAGAATCTACTCACTGAGATCGAGATCCTGAAAACCGTTCGCCATCCCCACATTGTCCAACTGAAAGATTTTCAGGTTAGATATATTGTCATAAACCACTTCAGTAGCCACGTCTACTTTACTTTTTTGCATGATTGGCAAACTTTGGCTGGTGTTGTTCAGCATTCTTGAATTTTCCCTCGGGGATCAATAGAGTATCCTATCTATCTATCTATCTATCTATCTATCTAACTATCAATCAATCAATCATTCTGCACAGTGGGACAGCGAGAACATCTACTTGATTCTGGAGTGGTGTTCTGGCGGAGACCTATCACGTTTCATCCGCAGTCGACGCATCTTACCAGAAAGAGTGGCACGTCGGTTCCTACAACAAATAGGTAGGGAGTAGCTTGTATGAGGAAACCCCTATAAGCCTCTATAAACTTTATCATTATAACACTTGTTATGCCAACATGACTGATGAGTCATCTCAAATTGATTGACTGTTGTGTGTTTAGCATGTGCCCTGCAGTTTCTGAATGAGCGAAATATCTCTCACCTGGACCTCAAGCCTCAGAACATCCTACTGAGTGGCAATGTGCTAAAACTGGCAGGTAGGCCTTGTTCTAGAGGAGAGAGACAGAGAGAGACAGAGACAGAGACAGAGACAGAGACAGACAGACACACACACTGACACACACACTGACACACACAAAGTTTTTTACAATGTGTGTGTGTGTGTGTTTGTGTGTTTGTATGTGTGTATGTGTTTGTATGTGTGTGATGCATGCATGTGTGTGTGTGTGTTTGTATGTATGTGTGTGTGTTTGCATGTGTGTGATACTTTTTTTGCAGACTTTGGCTTTGCCCAGTACATGTCTCCATGGGATGAGCAGAGTGCTCTGCGTGGCTCTCCACTCTACATGGCTCCAGAAATGGTATGCAGGAGGCAGTACGACGCTCGCGTAGACCTCTGGTCAGTGGGGGTCATTTTATACGGTGAGAATCTGCCCCCTATAAAAGTCCTTTTATATATACAATATTGACACAGCAGCAGGGGAATATCTTAAGGAGTTATTTAAATAAATTAGATTGTTTTGGTAGTCATTAGTCTGCCCTTCTTTAATGGAGAGGGAACAGACCATGGGTTTTAATAATTCAGTAATCAAGCCAGTGTTACTTTTAAATTTATCACTTTAATTTACAAAATAAAAATGGCCTAGTTAGTAACTCTGTTACTGTTTCTTTCAGTAAAAGGCTTGGTCCTCAAACCCTTTCTAAGTCTGTTGTTTTTGTGGCAGAGGCCTTGTTTGGGCGAGCACCGTTTGCGTCCCGCTCATATGCTGAGCTGGAAGACAAAATTCGCAGTGACAAACCTATAGAGGTAAGATGTTTTAGTAACTATGGTAGTGGTAAAATCTATACTTAAAAGTGGGACGTTCTGCACACTGATTGTAGCTCCAAATAATATTTAATAAACCAGGGGGGTGCTGTGGCGCAACTGGCTACAGCATCCATACCAGCTTGGGTCCAGGTGTCCACAGGGACCTCGGCTCGAGTCTCACCTGGGTAATTTCCCAATCCCACCCTGTCTTTCTCTCCCACTTGCTTCCTGTCCTCTCACAATCAAAGAAAAAAAGCCCAAAAAGAATTACTTAAAACATTTTTTCTTTTTTTTTTTTAAAGTTGGTTGGTCAAATTTAATCCTGTTGCCGGTATCAGCATCTGCAAAGATCCTGGTGTGTGTTTGCGCATCATTAGAGGTAAAGGTTATTGCAAAACTGACTAACAAAAAATGTGAGTCTTAAAACAACCACTAGATGGCGTGTATGTTCACAATAAGGTTTTCAGCTGTGTTTTGTGACCTCTTCTTATTTTCTTAACAATTTGATCATACTCATACTGTATGAAGATCCCAGAGCAAGTGATGCATCACATCACTGATGCATCACAGAAACTCTTAAAACTATTGTTTCTTCTAAATATGAATACATTTTGGTTTGCGTTTATCTGCCTCTCTCTCTCTCTCTGTGTGTGTGTGTGTGTGTGTGTGTGTGTGTGTGCGTGTGTGTCTTCCCTCCTCAGCTACCTGTTGGTGCTCGTGTATCCAGAGACTGCAGAGACCTGTTGCTGAGGCTGCTGGAGAGAGACCCGGCCACTCGCATGTCCTTTGCTCAGTTCTTTAGCCACCCCTTCGTGGACCTGGAGCACATGCCCAGCAACGAGAGCTTGGGGAAGGCGGTGAGAACCACGAACTGAGGGGAGAGGGCTGGGATGAGTCCCCAGGGAAAGCACTCTGGTGTTGGGTGTAAGATGGGACTTTAGGAGGTTAGGGAGGTTAAGAATTGTGATTCATATTATATGCCCTCTATAATGGCTAATATTTCAGTGACTAAGGGCCTGTCCACACGGAGACGCTTTTTAGGTTAAACGCAGAGGTTTTGCTTCGTCTTGGCCGAGCGTCCAAACGAATCCTGTAAACGCACTGCCCGAAACCGCACTTTTCTGAAACCTGGTCCCAGAGTGGAGAAATCTGAAACCGTAGCCCGTTTGAGTTCGTTTTAGACAGCGAAACCCGCATATCCTGCTAGCGTGATCGATGATGTCATCGCCACACCTCAGCTGCCCTGGACTTGCACTTATAGTATTGCCTAGCAATACTAGTTTTCATACATGACATTACCTACGATTACACTCCTTTAAGATAAACATCACAACTGATGCTGCGCAGCGCCGATAGCTTATGACTTGGTGGACTGAACACTGTTTTTCCCGGTGTTTTTTATGCATTCTAGCTACTGTCAGTGACGCGAGAGAACTTAAGTTATTAGGAAAGTGCGGTGTAAGTTTAGGCTACATTAATTTGTGCGTAGTGCCAGTGTCATTCATTTATTTTACATGTCTTACAACATAGGCCTATATACATGCATTATAATGTACGTTGTTTTAAACAAAAGTGTCTGCTAATAAATGTAAAGATAAACATAAACAAACGCAATTTGTTGCGCAGTCGCTGACTACACTCGACTGCAACTGAGTCTGGTAAAAGATTTCTTTTTTACCAACAATCCATTTCTACTCTGAGCATGAATTTTCAGCATTTGTTGCTTTGCCAAACTTGATGTCATATTTGGCAACACGCAGGACTCTGACACTCGTTTGATCTTTCTTGAGTGTTCACACTTCATTCGTTTGCTCCCCATATGGTTGAGTTCAGAGATGGGTGGTGTTTGTGTGTGTGTGCATGTGTGTGTGTGTGTGTGGTGGGGGTGTTGGGGTGTACTATAAGGAGAGGATGAGGGGAGGTCTCATCATTTGACAGCCAGGGATAGTCTTGTTGATGGATTGTGTGAAGTTTGTTAGATTTCATTTGACAGAGTGAGGATGTTATAAACTGTAAGAAGAAATCTGAGGTGGTCTTGGTGGGCTATATGTGTGGGTGTGTTTGACTTCAATGCATTTTTGATTAGTGGGTGTGAGTAATGAGTTTTAAAACAAAATTTAAAACAAATGTCCAAACTAATTCTATGACACAATCTTGCTCTCTCATCCACACTCAAACTATCTGGCACTCACTTTATTCTTTTATCATGTCCTCTCTCTCTCTCTCTCTCTCACACACACACACACACACACACACACACACACACACACATATATAATAAGCTAGACTTTTCTCCCTCTCTAATGTGATACACACATACTGTATGTACACATATCAACAATACTGTACTATTTTCTTATGCCCCCCCCTCTCTCTCTGACACACACACACACTCCAACCCACTGTCAAACACAGACTCACTTGCTCACAGTCACTCCTCTGTGTTTTAGAAAGCGCTGGTGCTTCAGGCAGTGCAGAAAGACCAGGAGGGCGAGCGAGCGGCTGCTCTGTCCCTCTACTGCAGTGCACTTGAGCATTTTGTCCCCGCCATCCACTGTAAGTTACAAAGCTCTTTACACTTGCACACACACACATGAATATAAAACACACACACACACTCAAAGACATGCATGTATCACAATAGCTAAAGACATATTAGTAAAAATACAGCTCAGAACAGTTTGCACATTCTCACACACACACACACACACACACACAGTATTAGAATTCACCTCACTATTTGCAGCTATCAAGTAAAAACTGAAAACTGTTCCCCCAGTTAAGAGCATCAGATGCACACACTGCACTAGGCTAGACGTGTGTGGGAGCTATGATGACCTGTAGGTCCCGTCTGAAGTGTGTCCTGTGTTTGTTCCCAGATGAAGCCGACAGACAGAGGAAGGAGGCACTGAGGCAAAAGGTGAGAGGGAACTTATCAGCATGCAGCTTAAAATCACTGGAAAGGAGCATACTTGACTTGGTAGAAGATGAACTCAAGGAATGGAAAGTCTCTGAACCCTATGAAAGCATGAAAAGATGTGTGAATGTCTTGGTGTGAGGTCCCTGTTGTACTGCAAATGAAATCACACTTGTTTCCAGCAGTTTGTTTTAGCTGCTGTCCAGTTTGAGGGTTTCCAGTTTGCTTGGCCTGTTGTTTTAGAACCATACATCATCACCATTTGAAGTCCTGGCAGTCGATGGTCTGAAGAATGGATCGAGTAGGGTTACAGTTAATTACATTGGAGGAAGTGATTGTGTACAGCTAGGCAGCTACTAAAGAGACATTACAATGTTCTGGTCACATATTTGGAGACATCCTGCTCTGAAAGCCTACATGTCTGTGGGTTTTTCCCACTTAATTCAGTTATTTGGACTGGGCGACTAGTGGAAATCACAGTTCTTGACCATACACTGTTAAAATTCATGGGAAAATAAGTTACCTGCTGACAAGAAAAATACTTTTCAAAACTAAAATCCATGTATTGTCTTGGTTGGGTTAAATTATAACACATGATTTGTAGACTGTAATATGAAATATGTGAAATGCTGGGCAATTTGCATGAGCAGGAATTTCAAGCCTGTCACTGGCCAAGAATCCACTGGTGTGTGTATGTGTGTGTGAGAGAGAGAGTGAGAGAACACATCTGTTTGACTGCTCTGTCTCTGACTCTCTCTCTCTCTCAAACACACACACACACACACACACACTCGACTTACACACAGTCCTCCTCACAGACACAATATGTGTAATGTGCTCATCAGCACAGAATTGGCACTCTCTAGATGAGCTGTTTAAAACCCTGAAGTATTAGAGAGGGCTTATTTACCTTAAGCCAGTCCAGCCAGCCTGGACTCTCGCCCTAAGACCCTCCGCAGGGGAATGACCTGGCCCTGGTGGAATCTCCCTGCAGGTGAAGCAGTATGTCTCCCGTGCGGAGGAGCTGAAAGCCCTGGTGGCCTCTGATAACAAAATCAGCTTTGAGGAGGGCAGCTCTGCAAGAGACATACTCAGAGGTAAACACGCCTAGCATTTGCAATGTTATACGATTATATGATTTGGGTCTAATTTGAAGATGATGTTGCATGATTATGTAAGGGGCAATTTTGTTGTAATAAATGGAAAGTGAAAGCCAAGTAGAAATCAAAAATGAGATATAACAACACCACTTTTTTTAGTGCCATTCCTCTGGATGCTAGTAAAGATGTTGAGTGTGTGCAGTGATCGAGTCAGCTGATGGTGTGATCTTCTGTGTGTGTGTGTGTGTGTGTGTGTGTGTGTGTGTGTATGTGTGTGTGTGTGTGTAGAGATGTCACGGGACCAGCCCCGTCTGCTGGCAGCGCTGGATCTTGCTTCTGCGGCCATAGCTAGAGTGAGTAAGGTCCACTGGACCACGCCAGCTCTCAGAGACGGGTTAAAGGGAGTTGAGCATGTTTGATTCTGGGAGGGAAAATGTGTCTGTGTATACATATATACAGTATATTACATTACATTCATCAACACACTGGGTGTATATGGTATAAGTATATGTGTTCCCTCTACTCTGCCATAGGAGGAGATGGGTGAGGAGGACTATGACACACTGGACTTGTACCAACAAAGCCTGGGAGAGATGCTGTTGGCACTTGCAGGTGAACACACACACACACACACACACACACACACACACAGCTTTCTCTCTCTCTTTCAGCATTAGACACAGAAATATAATCTGTCTGTATCTCTCGTTTGATCACTGTAGTCTGTTCTTTTTCCAACCAGCATCATTCCCAGAGTCCTTGCCTGAGTCTGGTCTAGTCCCTGCTTGCAAGATTTCTGCGAATTCTTCCCTCTGATTATTACTAACATGTGTGTGCTGTGCATACATTCTCTCTGCCAGCTGTCACTGAGTGAATGGTGTCTTGTTGAGTGTTAGACAGGAGAGTGTTACTTTTTAACCACCTGCTTTGTAGTTACTACTGATTAGTCAATGGGAAGAGAGACGTTAGTTTTCCATGCCACCCACGAGAAAGGCTTTGGAGTAGAGTCCCGTGTGTCTGTGTTTACCTCTATAAAGCTGTGTATCGATCACCAGCTATTTGCTAATAGGTAAATATCTGGGAGCGATTAGTGCTCTTGGGCTGTCTGATTTGATGGACGTCACGTGTCTCTCTGAACAGGCCTCAAGCCTCGGTGGTCATCGCCAGCAGGGAACGGAGCAGCTCTGAAACAGATCAGGGCCAAAACTTTCTCTCTCTCTTTCAGCATTAGACACAGAAATATAATCTGTCTGTATCTCTCGTTTGATCACTGTAGTCTGTTCTTTTTCCAACCAGCATCATTCCCAGAGTCCTTGCCTGAGTCTGGTCTAGTCCCTGCTTGCAAGATTTCTGCGAATTCTTCCCTCTGATTATTACTAACATGTGTGTGCTGTGCATACATTCTCTCTGCCAGCTGTCACTGAGTGAATGGTGTCTTGTTGAGTGTTAGACAGGAGAGTGTTACTTTTTAACCACCTGCTTTGTAGTTACTACTGATTAGTCAATGGGAAGAGAGACGTTAGTTTTCCATGCCACCCACGAGAAAGGCTTTGGAGTAGAGTCCCGTGTGTCTGTGTTTACCTCTATAAAGCTGTGTATCGATCACCAGCTATTTGCTAATAGGTAAATATCTGGGAGCGATTAGTGCTCTTGGGCTGTCTGATTTGATGGACGTCACGTGTCTCTCTGAACAGGCCTCAAGCCTCGGTGGTCATCGCCAGCAGGGAACGGAGCAGCTCTGAAACAGATCAGGGCCAAAATTTAAGTCCATATCGGGACCAGATTGGGTGTAGATCAGGGCCAAATCAAAGCCAGATTGGGTGTAGATCAGGGCCAAATCAAAGCCAGATTGGGACCAGATTGGGTGTAGAGGCCAGATCAGTACCATAACAGAGGCACGTCAGGCTCAGATGAGGGTTGGAGTCAGCTGTGTGTTTTAGGGGAGTTGTTGTTGCGCGGTGTGTGTCCTGCTGGCAGCTGCAGAGGCGGTGAGTCATAGTGCTGTTGAACAGCACTCCAGGGTCTGCAGCCATCACACTGCGGGCCAGGCACAGTTCCTCCACTCTCCTCCTCTGGTCCTCCCTCTCTCCTCCCATGCTGTTTTTTTTTCTTGTGTGCTTTCTCTCTCTTTCTCTCTTCTGGTATCTCTCTTTTTCTCGCTCCCTCTGTTTTTCTTCTTCTCTTTCTTTTTTCTCCCTCTCTCCATGGCCTGGCCTTTATTAGCCCCGGCTCTATACGACCTCACACGGGGGATGGGCCTAATGGCACAGAGAATGTTGGCTAAGGAGCCAGATGTGTGTGTGTGTGTTTATGTATAGTGTGTCATTTAGGGACATAGAGAATGTGTGTGTGTGTTTATGTATAGTGTGTTTCATTTAGGGACATAGAGAATGTGTGTGTGTGTGTGTGACTGAGAGAGAGCATGCATGTGTATGTAAACTTTTGTGTAATAAGGACAGAGAGAGAGAGAGAGAGAGAGAGCTGTGCTCAGGCCCTGGGTGCCAACTCTGCGTGTGTGGTATTCAGCCACTGCCATCTGGTTCCCATCGAGCGCGCTCAGTCCGCTTCTCAATGTTATTACACTTCTGGAAACAAATAAAAACTATTATCTCTCAGAGAGGCACAGGGGCCCGGACTCTCCTGCTGGGATCAAGACGGCTCTGGACTGTGGCACGTTAGCATAGTGGGAGGCATGAAAGGAGAGAAAGAGAGAGAAAGAGAGAAGGAATTACAGAATGATACCCAAAATAAGGGAAGGCAGGAGAGGGAGAGCGCCAAGAATGAGAAACAGAAGGAATTAGTAAGCAAAAAAGCAGGGAGCTTAGTCGTATGGTGTATAGTTTCATGTAGAGTTAACTATATGGTGCATATATAGTTACATGTATAGACCGTTATAGTAAGCTGAAAAGGTGTTATGTCAGTTGGGTTTAAAAAGTCTTGTTTTCACTGAAGCCTTACTTCACTTCACGTGAGGCCTCCATTTGCAGTTTATGTTCTCTCCCTAAAGACTTTGCAGGAAAGAAATACAAAACAAATTTGAGACTTATTTATTTCTATTTCCCCTGCTTGATAAAAGATTTGTCTCTGACATGCTTCTGCCGTGATGGATGTGTTTATAATAGTGCCATTTATAGAAGAACATAGTGATGTATGTCTCTATTTAAACCCATCCCCATCTCTCCTCTTCCCCTCTCTCCCTCATCCTCCCTTCTCTGTAGCTGAACCCCAGGGCCGCAAGAGAGAGCTGCTGCACAGTGAGGTATGTGTGTGTGTGTGTGTGTGTGTGTGTGTGTGTGTGTGTGTGTGTGTGTGTGTGTGTGTGTGTGTGTGTGTGTGTGTGTGTGTGTGTGTGTGTGTGTGTGTGTGTGTGTGTGTGTGTGAGAGAGAGAGAAGAGAGAAAGAGAGAGTGCAAAAGTGGGAGAGAGCACCTCTAACCCTGCACTTGGGGGCATGTAAATCTGTCCCACTGACCTCTACCACTATAAACACATATATCTCTCTCACCCCATGCCCCAGATCTTACAGACACACACACACATCGCTGACTGACACCCACCTGGGAGCGCAGGGCAGGGGGAGTCCTGAATAGGAGCTAATAATGCCATACATCACTGCCAGGGCACTTAAGCGCAGATAAATCACCAGGGCGGCCCGGGGAGAGGCCTCACCACAACCACACAGCTGGAAGAGGGGCATCATGGGAAAAGAGGCCCAGACAGGGACGGGGCGGGGGAAGGGCGGGCAGAGCCAGGGCTCCGACTCCGGCCGCATCTTATTATGGAGCTTAAACACAACTGAGTGAAGACATCATGGTGTTGTGTTCGTTTAATGGCTAAATTAGGAGACGTAGAGTAAGTGCTCCACATCAGTTAATTTGGGTCTTCAAGTAGAAACTCTACTTGAAGGCTCATTCTAGATGTTTCTGTGATCTGAAAAACAGCACAGAAACTGAAGTGCTGCATTATCTTGATAGGAAAAAAGAATGATTATGGGTATGATGATTTAGAATTATTTGGCTCTTTGGAAGGCATCTTTAATAGTTTCAATCAATCTTGGACCAGAAATGTGTAAATGAATTATACAGTGGTTATGAACATCAGGCTGTGTATATACGGTGATTGGATCCAACTCAGATTGGATAGGTTCTAAGTAAAGTGCTGTCTCTCTCATTCTCATTCTCATTGTCTGTGCTTGCAGTATGCTGAATGTTCAGACTTAAACTGTGCACAGCCCAGGGTGGATTATTTCCTATAAAATACAGATCCATACACTCTCCATATGAGTCATCTGCCTAGAGCTTTAAGTGCATAGCCTTACGGGCCTGCCGGAGTTTTAAATTCTGTTCCTACACATGGCGTACACACTAATGTGTGAGTGAGCTCAGCTGGCAGTTCTTAATATATGTTCCAAGATTTTTTTCTGTAATCGTGTGTATGTGTGTGTGTGTGTGTGTGTGTGTGAGTGAGAGTGTGTCTGTGTGTGTGTGTGTTAAAGCGTATGTATTTAAGTGTGTGTGTGTGTGTGTCTGTGTGTGTTAATGCGTATGTATTTGTGTGTGTGTGTGTGTGTGTGTGTGTGTGTGTGTGTGTGTGTGTGTGTGTGTGTGTGTGTGTGAGCTCTGATGTGCTGAGGCCTGTGCTGGGAGGCTTTGCCAGCATCAGAGGGAGATTAAAGCCAGGCACCAAGTATCAGACGAGCAGAGCAGCACAGCGGAGCAGTGGAGCCAGGACTGAGGCTGAGCCAAGACTCCCATGCTAAACCATTACTGCAGCGCAGAAGAATGCAAATGTGAAATATCTGTGTATGCACGCTGAGGGTAATGCCTCAAGCCTTGAGCAGGAAGAAAGAGGAAAAACACGGGCCAGTGAAGGGGAGAGGAAATTGGGGAGAGAGAGAGAGAGAGAGAGAGAGAGAGAGAGAGAGGTTGTTGTCAGCAGTACGGCTCTGATCACACTTTTGCATTCTTCTCTTCTCCACTCCACTCCTTCCTTATTCTCTACTCACAGGAGCCCTGACCTTCCTGCCACCTTTACCTTTCAGTCTGCTTTCCTCATGTGTGATTGGTGCTCAGTCCTGCTGACCAGATTGCACGTAAATAAGCCACATCAAGGCTTTGCTGTCCGCTCAAGGTCTCTCTCTCTCTCTGTGTGTGTGTGTGTGTGCATGTGAACACGTACGTATGCACTCCAGGTTGTGGTGGGGTCAGCCTGACAATCGAGTCGTTCGGGGCTCCTGGGTGGCTAAATCATCGTGTGTGCACCTTACTCATCCCTGCAGCCTCGCCTGTCATGCTGGACACTCAGTCCAGAGATAGGAGGGCCAGCTGAAATATGAGGGTGTGGACGCACAGGGCTGTGTGGCCATTAGGCCACGGGATTGAGATGGAGTGGGGGAATTGATCGCCGTCCTTTTCCCTTCCAGATTAAAAGTCTCATGACCAGAGCGGAGTGCCTGAAGGAGAACATGAAGGTTAGCACGCGCACACACACACACACACGCACGCACACGGACACGCACACGGACACACGCACACAGACACACACACACGCACACGGACACACACACAGACACATACACACACACACACACACACACACACACACACACACACACACACACACACACACTCACAGACACGGACACACAAACACACACACGGACACACACACTCACACACACACACACACACACACACACACACACACACACACACACACACACACACACACACACAGACCCACACACACACGGACACGGACACACACACACACACACCCCTTCCTGTCTGCTTTCATTAGGGCAGCTATAGTGTATATGACCCTGTCAGTATGAATAAAGTGATCTATCCTGTGTGGCGCTTTTACATTGCTGTTTAGGTGATGGTTTTATCCCCAAACACGTAGCTCACACTGGCCCAGAGGGGTCACTCAGAGGTCACTCAGGATTTACTCAGGATGTACTGACAGGGTACCAAATATTACAAGCTTGCTAAAGTCCTATTAAAGGCCTTTACTTACACGCTTGGTTGTTATAATTATAACAGTATTTACCATTACAGTATATGTAAATATTTACATATTTACAAATGATTATGATAGTTACTACAACATGACCCTGCTGAGCTCCACAACACCTCTCTAGTAACACCATTGCACTCAGAGCAAATAGTGCAGCATTTGTGCTATTCATATTTTCCCCAGACTAACCATAAGTCAAAAGCCATAAAGAACTATGGTACAGACAGAGGAAATGTTAATATAGAAAAAGATGCACACTTTTATATTAGCAGCTAGATTAAGATTTTATAGTATTAGATTAAATTAAGTCATTGAATTGCAGTTATCATCTAATCAGAAGTGCAAAATACAGTATTTTATACTATATTTATTTATATTTATAGGTAAGAGGTAAGAGTTATACAAATATTATATATAGCATGTAGATATTTTCAGGAGGTATACAGGGGAGAAGTGGACAATTATAGAGAGTGCAAATAAAGGGTTGTTTGTACAGTATGAACAGGATGCACATTGGAGTTGGTTATACGTACAGTAATAACTCTGGCAGTTTATCCCTAAGAATGCTTTAATCATTGTGTGTGTGTGTGTGGTGTGTGGTGTGTGTGTGTGTGTGTGTGTGTGTGCGCGCGTGTGTGTGTGCTCGCTCTCACAGATGCGCGAGACGAAGACTGATGTGTCATTGGACAGAGAGCCGCTGTCTGAGTCTGTTAGAACATGTAAGTACACAGCAGCTCCCACGAGAGCCGCAAAGTCACAAAATAATGATCTGCACACGTCTGCAACAGCCCCCACAGTGACATTTCCCTTCTGCTCGTGTGTTGCCTATTTATTTCTGTGCCTTGGTTCCTGTCTGTCTGTGTTTACCTCCTCTGTGTTGTTGGTTACTAACTAATTGGTAATAGATAAATATCTGGAAGCAGTTAAGAGGCTCCAGAGTTGGCCAAGGAATGCTTATCCTGCTTATCTTGCCCGCATTTAGATGATGTCATCTTTGGTCAGTCCTCTGGTTTTTGGGGGTAGCGTATTTCTTCCTAAAAGATTTACAATGTTTACCAGGAGTAGTTTTGTGGTTATTCTTTGAAATAAAAACATGATCTCATCTCAGAGCAATAAACGACATCCTAATCTTTCACAGGCTATTAACATGCTAGTTAATGGGACTCTCTTAAGAGTCTATTGCCCCTAGCTTCATTCACAACTTGCTTTAAGCAATCTGTGTATACAAAAGTTTATGTGGAGAGGTGAGCCGGGCAATGAAGTGACCTAGACTAAAACAGAGCTGCAGATCTGCTTTATAGTAAAGTACCTCTGAAACATCTGTACCTGCTACAGACCTTGAGTTCGGTTACAGATGAGTTCTGTCTAAGGGCTGGTGTGAGTTTCACTCTGACTTTCCGAGGTCTTGTTTTTCTCGGCTTGTTAAATGTGAGCCTCCTCTCTTGCCGTAGCGGCCTCCCAGAGGGAGCATCTGGCTCTTTGGTTTCAGCTCTGTGCCGAGAGGGCAACGCTGTCAGCCAGTGAAAAGCCACCTGGTGAAAGTGTCTGCTCAGCTCAGTCCCACACTCACACACATGCTCACACACACACACACACACACACACACACACACACACACACACACACACACACAGAAAGATACCCCTGTTACACTCATACTTATGCTATGAAACAAACACACTGACACAAGGACACACACACACACACAAACACAGAGAGAAAGATAAAACTCTTATACATATGCTATAAAACTAACAGACACACAGAGAGGGAGATACCCCGTTACACTCATACTTATGCTATAAAACAAACACACACACATGCTTCTGGCAGTCAGCCTGAGAGTAGAGAAGGCCTCTAACCTTTAGCTCAGATCTGGACTCATGCCACTTCCTGCAAAAAAACATCCACACTCGGCCATCAGGAGCAGAAATCTGTGTGTTTGTGTGTGTGTGAGTGTGTGTGTGTGTAAGAGAGAAAGGGGGAGGGAGGGTTAGAAAGAGAGAGAGCAGGTTAAGTTGATTTAAGGCTTCACTCTTAGGAGAAAGAAAACATATCTAGCAAAGACTCATAAGTGAGTTTGAAATAGATAAATCATTTTAAATAATTTATTTTATTTTAAAATAAATGTCTTCTCCTAGTTCACATACATATCAAGTGCTTGTTTCAATTCATCCTGGAGTCACACAGATCCTGCAACATTCTACAGGCACTTTTTAACCTGCGTAGTAATACACACCCTTTGCCATCTCACACACACACAAACAAACACTAGTCAGTTGTCCACTACTGGCCACTTAAACTGTGTGTGTTTGTGTCGCTCTGAGCATTGTAGACGTGTCAGCGTTGTCAGTGGACTCATAAATAGTGTGTTGGGGTCGTTTCCTCAGACGCAAGTGGTGTGAGCAGCCGTTAGTGGACCAAAAGGCTTATGGCAGAGATTCCCCCCCCCCCACCACCACGACAGTCAGTCCACCAGTCATTCACTCTCTAAAACTCTATTAAAGGACAATTCAGGCTTTTTGTTTTGTATGTTTGGTTTGATATGTTTAAGCTTTATGTCCAGTACATTTCTACAGATCCAGAAAACTCAGACTGACACAAGATATGCACAAACAAAGGTGTTTGGGTTTGGGTGCTCAGAGAAGGTCTGAAAGGAACCCTAATATCTCACCTCTGGGTGATTTGAGTGCATCTCCAATAGACTATATAGATGTTAGAAATGCTTGTATGGGTGGCTGATACACCTCCTGCTGAGACAGCCCTGAAGACTCCCATTAGTATCATCTCTGTAGTAACATCGGTGTACAAGGACTTTAAGAGCAGATTGTTCGCAAGGTGTATTATGTGAATATAATAATATGTTGTTCCATGACCACTGCATTGACACAGAGCAGTAATAGCTATCATATAATATGCAGAAAAATATGTGTGGGATTGTTCGTTGGTAGGGGAGTGAAAAATAAAAATGATGGATTGTGTTATCAACATCCCATCAATCCTTTTCTGTTACTGTGACAACATGGCATGATACGGTGTTAGTCAGGCGGGAGTGTGAGACCGGGGAAGCTCCCTAATACGGAGGGCCCCTCTTTAAAAAGCACCCTGTGGTGCACAGAAAATGTGTCTGAGCCTTCTCTGAGCTTGTTTCTCCTGCATCCGTCTGTGACCTGTCAGCACTCTGGCTGCTGCCTTCACACCTTCCTGGGGCTCTTAACCCATCCGCTCTCCCCCGCAGCCTGCTGTCTCCAGTGAACAAAGCCTCTTCGCCATGGTGACGGGAACACTCGGGACGGACGGAAGTGACATCACCTCAAGCCTCAACCTATCCTGGATCTCAGTCTGGTTTTTGGACACCACCAGGCCTGCCTCTCCGACCCACTGGGGTTCTCTCTTCTTCGGGAAGCACTTACTATGAATAACTGTGGACCAGATTTGGTTTAGTTTAGGACTCTGGCTGGATTGATGTCCATGGTTTAGTATTACGCTCCGGTATCTTGATGAGCGCAAACTCAAACTGTCTTGTAAACATGCTGTCTGCTGTTTAACGAGGCTTTTTTACTGTAAGTTAAGCAAGAGGGTGGGAGTCCTGCTTAAGGGTGCAACGCATCTAAACAGAAAGGGAAACTACTTCAGTAGATTTAATGAATGTTTAGAGATGGTTGGATCTTACACACACACACACACACACACCCAGGTCTCTAGGTCTCTCAATCATTATACTGTATACTGTACACATACATGCACACATAAACTTCTCTCCCCCTTCAGTTGCATACTCCCTCTCTCTCTTCCTCTCTCTCCCTCTCTCTTGCTCTCTCTCTCACTCACACACACACACATTCACAGAAACAAACAACTCTCTCTCACACACACACACACACACACACTCAGCTGCGGCCCTCACCGCAGGCCGTGGCCACACACTCTCCACAGAATGCTGGAGCTCCCCTGCTGCGGATGGAAAAGCGCAGGGCTGCGGCTTTGGCCCGCGTTCCCACCGCGCTGGGGTTTGCTTTGGGCTGGCACACATCAAGCACGCCAGCGGACCCACAGGGAAGTGTGTGAGTTCACTCAGCTTGTTTACGGCCTTGCTCACACACACAAAGCCCAGACATTTTGTGGAGAGTTTACAAGCGGTGGTCCTTAGTCACTGGTCAGAGTTGTGTGTGTGTGTGTGTGTGTCGGAGAGAGTATTCGTATAGAAGTAAGAGTGGGAGAGAAAAAATGTCTTTGAAATAAAAAGAGGGTAAAAAGGTGTGTATGTGTGCAAGAGAGAGAAATAAGTGTTTTAATTACTTGGAATGACTTTGTCACTTTTTCTTTTCCGTCTCCTATAGTGTTGAACCGGAAGGGAATTTTCAGTGTTTATGATGTGATAAAACAACAGTGATTGATGGGAGATATAATGAGGATGAGTGAGCAGGTTGTGAGAAGTTGCAAATGCCTCATATTTTAGTGCTTTGAGTTTTAATGAGCACTTTCCAAGGTAGTTATCCTTAATTGCTGTACTTGATCATTTTATATGGATTTGTAATTTATTTATTGAATTGCTTGTCTGCTATTAAATTCATGGAAAATATCCTCATGTCCCTTGCAATTATTTTGAAAGAAAAGTGTCATTAATGTATGTATTTGATTATTTATTTAAAAGGGACAATGCAGATTAATTGTAATTTCAATTACACTCAAAATGAGTTTACAAATAAGCTAATTTGCATCTGCAGTCCCTTGGCAGCTCAGTACATCACCACATTATGCTAATAGAAAAGAAAGAAAAAATAAGTACATTGCAAAGAGGTGAAAAAATGGATTTATAGAATTATAATCTAAGGGCAGTCCCACGAATGAGATAGACTAGATATTCATGATTACAGCTTTGGTTTGTAATCCATCTCTTATGTTTGGTTTTAAAGGTTAGATAGCTGATGACTTTAAATATACTTATATTTAAAAAGTAGAATCCATGCAAAGGTTGAGAACCACTGTCTTAGATCATTAGGAAGGCTGTTCCAATAATTTGAGGCCCGCACTGAGAAAACTGTCCAAACCTATGTGTCTATACTGTATGCCACATTCTCCCCTGGTGGTTGCCCTAGTTGCTCTGCCACTGCTGTTCTGCTTTATGAACTCACCCAGTGGGGGAGGTGTAAGCCCATGTAACATTTTTGAAATGAGACAGGCATCTAGAAAGTGCAAAACAACTCAGAATTTTACTTAGTTATGATATGGCAGTGGTGATCGTTTATAGGTTTTTGGTCTAGTGTTTTTAAGGTCTGTTTATAAAGGGTTTCTATTGGTTTCAGAGTTGTCATGTTTGCTTGAGACCAGCTTGTGAAACAGCTGTGTGGCATGCATAACAAGTTTGGCTGCCTCTGTTAAATATGGCCATTTGTGTTTAAAGTTAGTCAGATTAAATGTAATGGTATTAGCCACCTTTTTAACATGTTTTTTGAAAAGTTAAATTAGAATCTAGGTATTTCAAATCAGACACAACCATGAGCTTTTCTCCTTCAATAAAAACAAGGTTGCTGTGCACTTGTGGATTTCAGAGAGAAGAACCAAAGTCCTTTTAGTCAAGTCCCTCCGCATTTTCGGCACTTATCAGGCATCTATTTCGGCAGAAAAGTGTGTGCGCAAGGCTTGCTTCACCTTGCTCCAGCGGCGAGATCACAACACATGATTGGCACGATGTATTCACAACACACCACATGATTGGCTCAATGTATTTACATGTCAACTTTTTTGCCACAGAAGGGGCGGGATATGTGTAGACAACTGTCATATTGGCATTACAAATTAACCCCATGTATTTCTATGGAGGATTTTTTGAGTGCTGTATCTCCTCATTAGAAAGTCTCTGGAAGAACATACAGACTGTTTTGTTAAGTGTAGACATGATTTTTTTATTGCATGCACGTAGATAACTGTATCGTCGGCATACATTGACAGATGGACAGACTGATGGCAAACCGTTAATGTACAGGCTTAACAAGAATGGGCCCAATACTGACCCCTGGGGTACACCAAGCTGAGGTATGAAGAGTAAGAATTACCAATGTGTACACTTTGTTTCCTGTTAGTAACAAAAGATCATTTTGTTAAAAGTGTCTGGTGATTCACAAAAGTGTCTAGTGATTGACAGTAGTGTCTGGTATCAAAAGCCTTCTTAAGGTCCAAAAACACTGCACCTACTCCGCCACTTTCATCTAATTTGGACTTTACGCTTTCAGAGAGGCAACAGTTAGCTGTTTCTGTTGAGTGGTTTGTGCCCAATTGCATAGAATGTAAAGGGGTATGGCCCAAATTTAGGCCATAATGAATGTGTCCTAACAGATATGATTATTTTGTGACCAAATTGCTCCTGTATGCCTCCGTACAAAAGGTTCTTTATTGACTCCTAAAGACTCTAAACTCGTCCAGCCAGTGATGGCCTTGAGTGTTCCTGTTGGTTTCTTCAACACATTCTTTACCAGAGGATCTCCCAGTATGCTGCACACTCCTTTGTTGAGACATGCAAAATACAATGCAGACATAACTGGAGACCACAATTGCGACACATCGTGCAAAAATGTCACAGGAACAAACAACCCACCATAGTGATAAACATCCTCAGATCCCAGAGGCTTCACAAATTGGGATGATTGAGTTGGGAGCTTGTGTGTTGTGCGGTCGTACTCATCAAAACGTCTGTTTGGGATGCAAAACAGCACTGCCATTTCAGTGGCCTGTAACAGTTAAATGTTTTCTTTGCATGACACAAATCTTTCTTGAGCTAATCTCAGTTTTCCGTTACTTGCTCTTCTTGTTCCAGTTACATGTCAGAGTCGGCCAGTTGGAAGAAACGTGATCCAGCCTGTTGGTGTCTGCTGCCAAAGCAGGAAGCAGGAATAGCATTCAGCAGTGCTGCTGCGGACTCGTTTTTGTCATGCACTGGTGCATAACGTGCTGTTCCATCAATAGCATTCTAGTCTAATTAACTTTGAACATACTAATGAGGCAAACAAGACTCTATGGAACTTTCCAGCACATAATGTCACTTATGGGGAAAAAATAGTCTCTATTTTTATTCGTTTCTCTGTTTCCATCTCTCTCTGGTGCAATTTATACTTTTATACACAAAATAAAATAACCATTCACTAAGAAATAAGACATCACTCCAGAGAATCTTCTGATAATATTTTAAAATCTGGTTTTCCTTTTGGTAGTGTTTGCTTTTGGGGCTTCGGATGCATGTATGTGCAGTGTCTCATGTTGTTAGCTTCAAACATATCAGCCCATCTCCTGCAGCTTAAGTAAACAGTGCAATGTGCTGATGGTCGAACATGAATAAGGCTCCTCGGAGGTCTCTTTGTGGAGGACACGTGAGCTTTCGCAGATGGAGACCCCAGGCTCCCTCGCTTCCGCTGATCTGAGATGGCCTCTCTCTGTGTCCTGCCGCCCCAAACGTCATCTCTCATTCCCCCGATCTCTCTTTTAAGACAGAATGGGGGCTCCGTCTAGAGGGCCCCCTGACTCCCACTTTAACTCACAACTCTGGAAGTAAATGTGAAGATTTAGTCTCAGTCAGACCACACTGTTGTGATTGTAGTAATTGTGGTGGTGGGGAATTGCATTCCTCCCCATTTTTTAGGGGGGTGGGGTGGTGATGTGTTCTTATGTTCTCCCCCAAATCCCATGATAAGGGCCCATAATCAGATCATGTGACAGTATTACTGGCAGGAGGGGGTTAGTATAGAGTGTGATTGTACTTTCTCACGACTTTGACATGGTGTAAAGAGACAACATACTTTACCCTTCACCCCATTGCATTCTGGGATTAATTGGCCTCCATTTTGGAGCTGCCTGATCGGGGCCTCTTGTAAGCTGTCCCCTACGGCTAGCTCACTCTCAGCTTGCTGCTGATACTGTTAATGGGACTACAATGGTAAGCACTGTCATCAGCCAAGTCAGAAAATGACTGGTGTATATTTAGTGTATTTGTGTGTGTATGTGTGTGTGAGAGAGAGGGGAAGAGAATGAGAGAGAGAGAGAGAAAGAGTTCTGGGGTTAAATCTTAAGGAGACAGGGAAACGCTCAAAGACATCCTACACACACTAGAACACACACACACGCACGCACGCACACACCCACGCCCAGTGGGCCTGGCTGCCATGAATGGTACATTGTACAGATGGGAGACTGCTTGGGCTGCCCCCTAAATCCTTCTGTCACCCCTCTGTTGTGGGGTAGAGAGAAAGGGGGTAGCGTTTTTAGGTGGGCGGGGTCAGGGTTTGTCTCCAAGAAGGCCTGAATAAAGCCAAATTTGAAAATGGTTCCAGCAACACTGCGGCCTCTGTGAGCATTTCCACCTCTCACCCCCCCAGCCAGTAGGCCCTCCAGCCTCCTATTTGTTTTGATTTTGTTCCCAGAAGCTGAGTGGGGAGGGGGGGTTGAAGGGAGGATGTCGGGCTGCATGGAACACTTACGAGATGCGTGCTTAACGTGAGCCAAGCCTGCTACAAGGAGGTGGAGAAAAAGGGGGAGGACTGCTCTCTAGAACCCCAAAAAGTCAAAACTCCCCAAACACAAACCCATTCCTACTGCCCCCACCCACCAACACACAGGCTACCTTGTCATGTCTGCCTATCGTTCTGCCAAGCAAATACCACTCACACACACAAACATTCCTGGCTGAGGGAAGGTTGTTGGTAAACCGTTCTCAAGTGCTTCCTCTCTCTCATGCAGCCCGACTATCACTCACACTGACCAACCGAAAGCACCAATCGGACCCTTGTGGTGCAGTGATGGTGACTCCTGCATTGTCTCAGTGACTGAAGGGTTACTTTGCAGGACCAGACATTTGCAGCCCTCTCTCTCTCGCCTCTTTCTCACTCCCAAGGGCTCCAGTGACAGTGGCCTCGCCAGCTCAGCTCACGAAAACAATGGAGGCTTTATGAGTGGCCCTGCATTGGGCCAACAAAAGTACTCACAGCCTTCCTCCTTGCATCCCAGCACTAGGCCTGGATTTATGCTATAGGGTTACAGAGTCTAAAGCATTGTCAAAGATCAGCCTTCTGTTTAAAACTGCCCCCCCTCAACACACACACACTGAACTGAGATGTGGGTTTGAATCACAATGAGGAAGCTTCCTCTGGTTCCCATTAGCCTCCACATATGGTTATAGGTTGTTAGGTACTGATCCACACAAACAAGCACAAAATAACATCGGAGTGTTGAGTAAAATATACTTGCGACATAGTTTTCTTTGTCATTCATATTTTATTCCCTTAAATTTTCAACATATAAATATTTGTTCACTCTCTGTACAGAAAAAAACACTTTGTGTAAACAGCGATGAAATATCAGAGCTCACTTCTCTCAGATTAGGATTTAATGTTAACTAAAGTGTGTTTTATTCTGGGACAACTCTTAAGTCCTCATCCAGGAAGCCAGTCCTATATATTGAACAAAAATAAACACACATTTTACACTATAAAGAAAAAATACTGTTATTTACCCAACCTTAGTTTTGTGTGTGTACATGAGTGCAGATATGTGAAGAGAAAAAATGAACTAAAAGGAGATGCAACACTTGACAGAACTAGGTCACTGAAGGTGAAGAGACCAGGAAAGTGTGCTTCATCCACCCCCCACAACCTCCCCCTCCACAGCAACCCAGTCAGTCCCAATTCATCTGCCCAAACCCAGGAGGGCTTTTCTTCATTGCAGGCCCACTTAAAGGACTGTTTCTCAGCTCCAGAGTCTAATATCAGCCCACATTCCACACTAGTTACACACTTCCTCAGGCAGCAAATGTAATAGTAGAGCCCAACCGTCCATATAGCTGAGGTTCAGGCAATATATTTTGTTTTCCAGAAAGAAAACACATTAGCCAGAACTGGAGCTTCGTAATTTAGCTTGCCCCCTCCTCTCCTCGCACTAAATTCATATTCCCTATGGAGAAGTCATCCAGTTGGGGTCAAAAAGAGAGCTTTAGGTCAGAGTCATTAGAAGACAAAAAAACAGACAGAGGAGAACAGAAAACAAAACAGCAGAAGGAAGGAGAAAACTGGCAAAAACTTTCCACTCTAAAAAGTTTTCTTCATCTCCAAGAAACACACATACAGTACATTAAACAAAAACAAAACAAAAAAAATCCTTCAAAATTGTGGTCAGTAAGAGGGAACAACAACAAAAAAAACCCACACTGTGTGGAATTCTAGTGAACAGATCAACTTTCATTCTTTCACCATGTACAAAAGTTACACAACATGGCTTGCAATCCCATGTTTGAAAAATCAGGCCGAATAACAGCACAATTATTGTGTTTTGGGGTGTCCTCTGACTGCCAGGAGGAGAAAAAATGGGTCTGCAGAGCCGAGTGGAAGGGGGGTTGAAGAAAAGGAGAGGTTTTTTTTAAAAAAAGGGCAAAATGGGGGGAATGGGGTAGCAAGGGGAGGGGAGGGGTGGGGGTGGGGTGACTGCTGAAGAGCCTCTCCACTTAATTTAGCGTCTTGATCCAAAAAGCCTTGTCTGTTTCCCTGCGACACACCACAAATATTTGAAGGGTGATGGCTGCAACAAAAGGGCCTGGCGCGAAGTGCAGTGCTGAGCAAACACGGCCCACTGTTTACCTTCAGTCTTAATAAAGGCATACTTCAAGGGCTATTGAGAGGAAACAAAACAAACAGGAAGAAAAAAAGTTCAAGGGGGACACCAGGAGAGGGAGCAGGCCGGCAGCCTCAGTGTTGATACTCTTGTCATTCGGAGAGGGGGATCAGACTAGGTTCACTTCCTCCTCAAATAATCATTTGTGTAACAGCATCCTACCCAGACACGAGTGTGAGATGATAATCTCCTCCTTTAAAGTCCATTCAGTGTCCAGGCTGAGGCGGCCTGAGGCCTACTAAAGGCCTTGAGTTTGCATCCATTCTTACTAGGAAATACAAGTCAATGTCTGTGGACTGTATTTCATTTTCAACCACCCCCAACTCTGTCTTTGCTATGGCAGGCTGTATCCAATCAGTAACATTTCAGAGGTGACCCATGGCGCTTAGCCAGAGGGCTAAGTCGATTCCCTACAGGGTTAGTGTGAGAACCATCAACAACAACACCACCATGTGGCAGGGCAGCCCAGGCGAGCCTGAATACGAAACCACTGTGTCAGGGTCCAGCATCTCGCGCTCCGTTTTAAACTCGTAGTCCTCGTCCTCATACACGTCATCCACCTCGGCGTGGTCTGACGGCACACCGCCGTCCCCGATGTTGCAGAGTTTGCTCATGTTCTCCTTGACCACCTCGCAAAACGGTCTCTCCACGCCGTCGCACACGCACTGGTTGAGCAGCATGCCGTTAGGGATAAAGAGCATTTGCTGAATTGTGCTTTTGCATCTTGACGAGCATTTCCGACCGTTAAACAGCTGACCACAGTAAGTCAAATAGGCCGTCAGGGAGGACTGGCAGCTGGCATCCTCCTCGCAACGTTGACGCGCCGCAGTGCATCCGATGCCTCCCGGCTGTGTCCGGGGAAGGCATGGCTCGATGGCCTGTTTCAACTTCCGGCACAGTGCGTCCTGTCCACAGTCGCACGTCTCCAGGCCAGGGCCGCTGACGGTCTGGTTCAGCCTCACCAAGGCGCTGATGCAGTGGCTCGGACACTGTCGCCTGTTCCCGCGGATGTTCCCCTCGCAAGCGGACAGGTACTGGCTGTAGGCGAGATCACACTCTGGCTCGTCGTGACACCGGAGTAACGCTTGCCAGCAAACTAACTGCGCATCCAACACCACGAACGAAAAGAAAAGCGCCAGAGCGCTATAACAAAATTTCATTCTTGGTACACGTCTGGTTAACCAATGCGCACTTTTCCTGCGATTGTGTCTGGACATTCATGTAGGCCTTCTTGTAAATAAAAACATAGAGTTAGAATGAACCAAAAAGCCTGTTCATGCATGTAGGAGCGCAGGCTGCAAACTCAAACTACTCTTCCAAACGACCAATAAGTAGCCTAATAGTCTCGGCACAAGATTTCACCCATATGTTGGATTCCAGACAACTTGTATAGCAAATCGGGACCATACAAACCGCGTGGTTAGTTTTGGTGGCTAATCACTGCAGGCTTCCTAGGAAAAGTAAACTTCCAAAGTATGTCGTTGCTCAGAACAGAAAACAGCAAGATAATTACTTTCCCCTCTGTATCCTTCATCTAATCTTCCAACTCGTCGAAATGTTTCCACAGAGTTTGAACATTTCTTCCTCCGTCTTTTCCTTTTCGTAGTATTTTGATAAGTCCCAGGTCCTTACTGCCATACTCTCCCGCTATGCGTCTTTGTCCCTCTTGCAGTTACGCTTCACGCTTCGTTAGGCATTTCTCCACAACACCCCTCCTCCTCCACCCGCAGAAAAGAAAGTTTGCCTTCCCCCCTTTCTCAATTTACAACCCTCGCCTGGGATTGGTCGTTATTGAGGAGTGAGCCGTGGGACTCATTTCCATGACAACACTGGGTTTTTGGCAATCCGCGCGTAAAATTCAGGATAAATAAAATGTGCACAACGTTTATGAAACTCGCGAGACGTGTGGTCCCCCTCAAGAAGTTCCATACATTTGATTATGAAATAAGTTTGGAGGCGCTCGAGAGAGAGGCAGACGGCAGATTCATACATTCCACTGACAGAAGCTCACATCTGCAACCCACCTCTCTAATTTGGAGCCCAGGAAAACAAATCACTTCTCTTTAACGATGACCCAAAGAGAAAAACCTATGTTTGAAATCCGTTTCCCTGCTAAGTGTACGCTCAAAGTCCCAAATAATGACCACCCTTTCCCGCTTCAGGCGAAGGTTTTAAATCTCTGGTTGATAGGAGAGAATGGAAGAGAATGGTATTTTCTAGCCCGTTTCACCTCTTTTGTGTTAGATTGGCCATGCAGTGGCCTTGTGTCTTTCTGTGCTGAAGATTGTTCACGCCCTGTGGGCAGTCAATAGAGAAAGGTTTCAGCATCAATATATTTTACAGCTTAGTCCATTCACAACGCACTCGAAAACTACCAATAGCCACGTCTTTCCTGCCATTGAAATGGAAACGAACCTGATGCGAAAAGAGGGCGCATACAGCGACTCCCGGGCCGTTTGGCTCTTTTACAAAACAAAGTTTCAGACCGCCTCGTGGAGAACCTGTCCACGTTTGCACTGCGCCAGATGGTCGACTTCACAGTGCCGCTTAGTCAAAACGTCGGTAAACGACTTTTGTGTGTCTAAAAGCATTTAAAGCATTTACAAAAGTGTCTTCAGCAGAACTGTCGTTGGAACGGGCAGGGCGATGTTCAAATGACAGTAAAACATATAGTAATTTTAGCACCTACACGTTTGCCTCGTCATAGTTCTAAATAACAGCAAAACTGAATAACTCATGGAAGTTTTAGCATATAGTTAGTGGGCAGCTTATAAGGAATCCCAACCCCTTATTGACTCTTCTGCGCAGTGTCCATTGATGAGACAAACCGGCAGGCCCAGTGGTAAGTGGATCTACCAACCTCAACCTAAATACAATAACAAACTTTAGGTAAAGGGAGACAATGCATTTCAGAACAATGTAATAGCACACTTAATATAGTTTGAATATGTGAAGTACCTGCACCGCCGGAATGCAAACGCTCTCACCTGGCGGTCCTGTGCGACGGACAGGCGTGGGCTCCACCTGGTGTCCAACAATGGAACCACGGATATGAGTTATCAATGTAAGCGCTGCAAGTGTACATCTCCATCAAACAAAGGCCACGATTTTACAAGATACAGGAAAGGAGAAACATCCCGTCTCTTAATGTATACATCAAAAACAAGTTTATTACAGTTTCAACAGTCATAAAAGGACGAGGTCTGAATATTACATTTCAAAATGAAGTCCTTACAGCGCAGAAAGGAATCAATGTGTGTGGTCTATACACAACTGCAACCATAGAAAGATACTGATATTGCAAACTTATTGCTCTGTCTTATTAAAATATTTTTGCTGCATAAGTGGGCAGTAGACATATATTTTCCACACTGGGAGCATGTAAAGCTATGGAAAAGCCCCAGGAATGTATCACAAATTACAATGAAGAGGCTGAAACTACCAGCTACAGTTGGCCTGTTGGCAGATTATGCATTTGGCCAGTGATTATCCCTTAGTGTCAAAAGCACAGACTGCTTCTTCATGGAGGGAAGTTTGCAGACAGTTAGAACAAAGTGACGAAAGAAGGCAGATACTGACATGTTTCCAAGGGATGGATCATGTGTGTATCAGAGTCACAGTACAATATTACTCTCAACCAGTAGGGGTGACATTTTGAACAAACAAACAAAAAAACA
This sequence comes from Alosa alosa, assembly GCF_017589495.1. Classification (NCBI taxonomy): domain Eukaryota; kingdom Metazoa; phylum Chordata; class Actinopteri; order Clupeiformes; family Clupeidae; genus Alosa; species Alosa alosa. Next base: position 18,700,632 of record NC_063202.1, read on the forward strand.
AAAATAGCAGCTAAAAGTCACCAGACCACCAGCACAACACTGTACCACTGAGACAGAGAGCTCTACAGGGCTATCCGGATGTCTGAAATTCACTGCATGGAGATAGGTGGGGAACAGCTGAAAGGGCAAAGTTGAAAGTTCAGAGGTTATTGGGGGTTAGCTGGAGCCAAGGACACAGACACGGACACATGAAGGCCAAGGTCAAAGATGCAGGCAAACAGTGATTTACATGAATACCCTTTAGTACAACAGCAACTTTTAATACATGTAGGCGGCATTTTGTTTGCAAACACCACCCTGGACAGAGTTAGCTGAGGTGTGTCTGAACTACTGGCAGTAATTGGAAGAGTGGCTGTGTCAGTTACACAAAGGTAACAGCCTTTGTCACCAGGAATGTATCATTGGAAAGTACATGGTCTCGTGCTCAGCACATACACAGCTAGAGACTGGAAGTTTGTGACTGTGTGTGTAAATGTGTGTGTGTAATCTGTGTGTGTGTGTGTGTAGGGAGAACTCAGTAGCATTTTACTTTACTATAAGAGCTATTTATGCAAAGTGTACCTCTGGTAGACAAATAGATAGATGGATGGATAGATAGATAGATAGATAGATAGATAGATAGATAGATAGATAGATAGATAGATAGATAGATAGATAGATAGATAGAGATAATCTAGTTATTGCAAGAGAATGAAAGTCAGAGGGAGAGAGTCAGATAGAGAGAGTGAGAGAGACAGAGGGAGAAAGCAAAAGAGTGATTACATGAGAGCACACTTCTCAGCGTTGTTCTTGAGGTCCTCTAATGTGGCCTGGGCCTTGTTCTTCAGGTGATCCATGTCCACGTTCTGAATGCTGGACAGCTGCCCGAGGACAGAGGACTTCTGCGCTTCCTCCTGGTTGTCCTCGGCAATCATCTTAGCCAGCTCCTCGGGGAGTTCCACGTCATCTCGTGCCGCCTGGATCTGCTCTGCGTCCAGCTCGTTCTGATGGACGGAAAAAGAGATGGAGGGAGGGAGAGGAAAGAGAGAGATGGAGGGATGGAAAGGTAGAGTGGGAGAGACAGGGCAGGGGTTGGAGAAAGAAAAAGAGAGAGAGAGAGTTGAAACAGCACAAAAATGTAGGGGAGTAGCAGAATGGAAAACAAATAATACAAGTTGTTATTCATGAGATAAAAATGTCTTGTATCAATTTGTCAGTGTTTCTCAATGACTACTGTCAACATTCCTTATTCTCAGTGGTTTCAAGGTAATGACTGAAATGGCAAAGTCATAAATGATCAGGAATGGTAGGGGCACCTTTGGGAGTCTGTACTTATCACGAAAGTGAGTCCGCACTGTTGCTCGCTCGGCCTTCTTCTGTGCAACATCGGCCTCTCGCTCCTCCCTGGGAAACAAATAAATCCAAAGAGACTTCAGTGACAACACACACATGCACGCACACACGCAGTATTGAAAATGTGTCATAATTACCTAATAAGCTGTAAAGACATCCCTAAACCATCCTTCCTCCTCCATATCTAAACTGCTGGATTTAACACCCACATATCTATGGAATTTGGCATGTCATGCTTCAGAATTATATGGTATTTAAGAAATTGCTTGTCACTTCGGCCTACTTACACAGAATGCCTCTCCAGTCAGCTGCGTTTATATGTATACAAGTCGCTCAATTCAATTTTGTGTCAGAAATGGCATGTTTCAGAACAAGCATCCTATCTTATCCACTTATAAAGCTTTGCTACTGTTACACTGTTATTTGTGCTTATGCACGACAAAACTTTACTTTGAATTTGAATTTCAAAATAAACAGAAAGCAAATATGTGACACGTCTCTAGATTATGTGCCTAATCAATGAAATGTAGTAAAACAATCCCGCATAATGCCCTCTAAATGAACCCATATGCAGTACCCCAACAGCAGATAACAGTTTGTACATTCCTTCAGCTATATAAAAAAAAACTGTGGGATGGCCTGACCTAAATAGGATAAGAGCAGTGCCCCTGTGTAAGCCCAGATACCCAATGGCTTCCCAAACACACCCAAGAGCCTATCAACAACAAGCCTCATACACACACACACACACACACACACACACACACACATACACACAATAACACACATCATCTTGTAACAACAGGCGCAGAGAGGAGGGGGAACTCTGCAGGCCAAGCCAGCAGGAAGCCTATGTGTTTATTTGTTTGTTTGTGCATGTGTGAGTGTGTGACTGGGAGGCTGAGAGGAAAAGACAGAAAGAGAAAGAGAGAAGAGTTACAGGGAAAGAGAGAGAAGGGGGGGGGCTTTTCTGTCTGCTGAGCCTCAGATGTGGTTAGCTGTCGGTCCACTGCTCCCTGTAAAGAGATGTCACTCCTTTGGGGGGTGGGAGGCGCATAGCAACACTCACTCACACAGACCGACTGACTCAGAGTGACTGACCCGCTGATGCTCATGGATTACTGCAGCAAAGGGCAGAGGGCAATCCCAACCCCAACTCACTCCCCATCCACTGTGCTGTCTTCACATATACTTTAGATACTACACACACACCACTGCACTTTTGTAGTGATGAACGTCATTCCGAGCAGAATTTACATATTTTATGTAATATTATTTGGTTCTGACATCCGTGTGGATTGCAAATGTTTTCAAAAGGGGCAACATGATGTCTTAATCAGACCGCATTTACAGTCTAGGCATGTGTGGTTGTGGCCTTCTGTCAGGATTCTATAAATACTCAGTAAATATCTGAGGAAGATGACAGAATTGTAATTAGACGTCGTGCCTGAAGTGTCTCTTTGAATCTCCGGTAGGGGGCAGACTTGGGATGGGCGACAGTTGAGAGAGCCGGGGCCTGTTCTTTTCAGAGGGAACGCCAAAATGTTGGTTGGAACCCAAAATTGTAGATTTTCGAAAGACATGTACGCACAAAGCCTTTAAATGTATTTAAACTTTGGACATTTGGGAGAGGTCAATGACACCAGAGACATAGATTTAGATAATAGAATTGTTTAAAGAAATCATTGCTTGTGTGCGGAATTTGACCTCTTCGTGTTGCATAAGCAAGGCCAGGGGTGATGTTGCACGCGGGGAAGGACCTGTTGTTAGCCAGTCATGTCGCATCACCTTGGTGCAGTGATGTCATGCTAACTTGTGACCTCTGGACTCGCTAATAAGACGAAAGGTGCTGATTTGGCGCTAAGAGCTGTTGGCATTGCGCACAAAGGTTGCGTGTACTGAGGGGTTGTGTGTGAGAGCTACACCTCGGGTTATAACTACACTAGCTGAAGTGCCAACTGTGCTTGAAAATGTCACACGTGTGGGTATGTCATACCATACACCACGATGATGCGCTGATGCCACCAATATGGAGAGCTCAGTCAACAATCTCGTCATCAGCCTATCTGCGCTTGATTTCTTTGAATGACGATGCCAGATGTATGACAATACCTCTACTCCTGTATCCACGATGACAATTAATTTGATTAGAATGCAGACTGGACAAAGTACACAAACCACATTGAAATGTTTATAATTACAGCGCCACAACCCGTGACTTCATGTAGGTTACATCATACGGTGGGTTACTTATGCCACATCAAATGATAAACTTGATTTACATCAAAGTTACATTCACATGATAATTTATAACCTCTCTGAGAGAAGCAGACAGTTCACAAGGGCACATCAAACTAAAGACATGCAGTGCAAAGGAATGGGAGGCCAGCCAGGCATCTGCATTTTTCTGTTTGGGGTGCTCTCTGCCCAGAAAGCACAGCTGTTACTTATACCCTGACACCTTCAAAGCCTAACCATAAACTAAACATCACATAACAAAAATCACTTAATTTCTTTTTCAGTTCTTCTCTATATACAAATATATGGATTAACTAATTTAAAAACATTTACATAAAATTGAGTTGAATTGACATATAATCGAAAAATTATATTGCATAGTGCTCACGAAAGCGGGATAGATCATTTTGGCTACATCAATTGGCATGTATTTAAATAATCCTGAACTCATTTACAACACAAAAACATGATTGCATGAGACAATCCGGCCTGATTTCTCACACTCCTTCGTGAAAAAAATATGGCCGTCTAACGGCATTCATTATCATCTCTGGTTACACCTTGCTGCACCTGCGCTTTGCTAATGAATTAAATTATTTCCTGTTCCTTAATTAGAAGGAGAAATCCAAGAAACGGGGGAAATGGAGCGCAATACCATGCCTCAATCGCGAGCGCAATCTCCTCGAGCAGGGGAAGCAGCTGTGCGTGCAAGAGAGAGTAGTGGATCGCGCTGTCGCGCAAATCGGCGCGTGGCGCACGGGGGGGACTACTCGAGCACTACGCTCCAACATCTCATTCCTCTCCTATCAACTCTTATTTTTTTTACGGCAGCCTATCATGATCACTATCGAAATCAGGCAAGTGAATGAAACTCATGTCCAACCCGTATTATCAAACCTTACGCTTACTTTTCCTCCTGCAACTGCTGCTGATACTGTTCGAACTCCTTCTTCTGTCATTCCTTTGGCGGCCGCCTCGGACTTCTCTCCTTCGGGTTTGTCCACTCCCAGGTCTCCTTTGAGGTCTTTCAGTTTACCCCCCACCATTTGTTTCACTAGAAAAGCCATCGTGCGTTTCACGGAGTCCTTTATGCGCCAGTGAAACCCTTCCCCTCACACAGGAGTTGTGGCAAAGGTTGCTTTGGAGATGTCCAGCGGAACGCGGAGTAAATCCAACAAAAGGCACTTCAGATCTGGTCAGTGGACGATCACACTCATTCGTACGATGGAGATAAAGTCACCCCCAAACAGTTTCCTGAGATGTGTCCTCCCCGTGGGATCGCAGCGATTAACGTTTCAGCACTAACGACAGCGGACAGCTCCTCCGCCGCGGCAAGGTTAGTCTATGAAGAGCAGCCGAGGACTCAAGAGTCAACAAGTTTGACTGCCTATTCGAACCAATCCTGGTTTTCCTCACCCCAATCCCCCCTCTCGTATTGCCCAATCCAATCTGTGTCTGGATTACGCGCTCTTTTGCATGATGCGCTTGGCACACATGGTTAACTGTGATTCGCCGTCTGAGAGCAACTCGCCTCTGCCTCACATAGTTGCCTGTCTGTCTCAAGAAACGAGAAACACACGTGACATGTTGGAATGTGTGTAGCAGTTATATTTTCTTCCATGTATCCACTTTTCTCTTAATTGCTATGGACAGTTGTTAGAGTAAGTGGACAGCTTCGGTTACACATCTCGTCATGTCACGTATTTTAGTAAATCACGGCAAGAAATGGACATATATTTGAACCCTGACAATGGCAATGAAGGGATTAAGGAAGAATGTCATGGAATTGCTTTACAAATTAGGCAGCCCATATTCAGGATTGCTCTCCAAACAGGACTCACTCTTGCTCTGTGACCATTGATAGGATGGCTATAAGAGCAGCGCGCACACACACACACACACTCAATGACACAAGTGATTGAATGATAGCCGTGTGGTACAGGTGGCTGAAAAACACACCAAGGCTACTCTATATATGTGCTGTAGCCTCCAGTCTATGGAACAAGTTACCCCTCCATTTATGTACTGCCCCCTTTCTATGTGCTCTATGCAATGTCAACATTTGCCATGGATATTTAGGGTTACTTTCCAAAAAGCACCCACTGCTACTGTGTAAGACCATTTAATGGGATGGCTATAAGACCAGTTTCTTGGCTCTGTGTAAAAATCACACACACACACACACACACACACACACACACACACACACACACACACACACACACCTTATCCAGTGACTGTCCCCATGCACCAAAGGCTAATCCATCCAACTTCACAGTCTGCCCTCTCCGGAAAACAGGGGATACAATAAACTGTTAATAAGCGTGCCAAATTATAGCAATTAAAAAATCCAAATGAACACACCCCCACGTCAAACACTGGGTGCTCACTGCTTCAGTGGGATTAGATCAGATGGGCCACATCCCAGTGTGCGCGGTAGGTGGGTCAGACTTCGGTACCTAGGGAGTTTCAAATCCCCTCAGAACATCAAAGTCTCGCTACATCCAGCAAATTGATTTACAATATTAAGAATAAGGGCAAAGGAAATGCAATCTCTGAAAAATTGAAAACAGAATTGTATCCTTAGGCGGTGTTACTCATTTAATCAAGGCCTTGCCTCGTAACTGATGTTCTCACTCCCCACTTTAGTCGGCAGCACGTGGGCTATCTATTCACGTGCCTATTCCAGGACCTGTCCCTATGGGTCCTCTTTTGTGAAGTGATAAAGTGACGCCACCTTAATCAGGCAAATCACATATTCCTGCCTGGCCTGTTTCTTCACTAGTCTGACATCTAGAGCTGACACTTGCACGGTGGAGCCAATTAAGGCACGGCAGTGGCTAGGCTAAGAGACTCTGACAGTGGAGGGATGGATCAGAGTTCTCTATGCCACGTCCTTCTCCCATCTCTCTTGCCTTTTCCCTCTCCTGCTGGACTGAATCATTCCCAATTGGCTCTCTCCATCTATAACACACACACACACACACACACACACACACACACACACACACACACACACATACACACACACACACACACACACACACACACACGACACACACACACACACACACACACACACACACACACACACACACACAGATGCACATGTGTTTGTGTGTGTGTGGAACACCTAACTCTGAAGTGATCCATCAAGTGGAAAGATCAGACGTAGGTGAGTATAGGGCATGTATTGGTGACCGGCTCAAGATCCAGGCTCCAGTATGCCTGACAGTAATTCACACAGTTAGCCAATATTCACTGCATTTATGAGCCACCTCAGCCAGCCACATTCTACTGATGTCCTATATGCTATGGTTTATTAGTCTCTGGCACTAATTCCATAATGTGCCACATTAAACATGAATGAACAACATGAAGAGGATATGAGCATTCACCCACCCTCCCACCCATCCACACATACACCACACACACACACACACACACACACACACACACACACACACACACACACATGCACACACACACACACACACAGGTGCACATGTGTTTGTGTGTGTGTGTAACACCTAACTCTGAAGTGATCCATCAAGTGGAAAGATCAATATCAGACGTAGGTGAGTATAGGGCATGTATTGGTGACCGGCTCAAGATCCAGGCTCCAGTATGCCTGACAGTAATTCACACAGTTAGCCAATATTCACTGCATTAATGAGCCACCTCAGCCAGCCACATTCTACTGATGTCCTATATGCTATGGTTTATTAGTCTCTGGCACTAATTCCATAATGTGCCACATTAAACATGAATGAACAACATGAAGAGGATATAAGCATTCAGCCACCCACCCACCCACCCACACACACACACACACACACACACACACACACACACACACACACACACACACACACACACACATACACACACACACACACACACACACACATACACACGTACATGATTCACGGATGCATGCAAATCCCTGACACAAACCCTCTTATGTAATGTGCACGCTTGCCTACTTCACACACAAACCCCAACAGAGTGCTCCTGACTGCTGCCACAGCTGGCCTTGCCATAGCCAGGCCCCAATAGTGTGTTTTCATGCCACTCCGAGTGTGTGTGTGTATGTGTGTTTGTGTTGTGTGTGTGTGTGTGTGAGAGAGAGAGAGAGAGAGAGAGAGAGAGGGGGAAAGGGACAACTGCTCAGGGACAGACACACACAAGCATGCACTCAGACACACACACACACCCCTTTCTTTCCAAACATCCAGCACAGCTTGAGGGACAGGAGTAGGAGCGGGGGCGTCTTCACCTTGAGTCTCCTCCTCACTGCCACATCCAAGGCAAGCGGGAGTAGAAGGCAGAGCAGATCTAAACAGACGCTACATTAACTCAAAGCCCAGCTACAACATACATACACCATGACACTATTATCATGGCAAAAGATGTGTCATATTGACTACGATTAGCGTCAACTCAAGGAAGAGATACACTATAGTTGTGGCATATGCAGCAAACCATCATGTCTCACACTAGCAGGCCAGCGATATTGCTAATACGTAGGATGTTTGCCATGTTGAGGTAGCACGCAAGTAGGCAAACTGACAGCAATGAACACGTCGTTCTTGTCATCCTCCTCATTGTGTTGCTCCTGCTAATTGAGAGGATGACACCAGTGGCGATTGTTTTGTCTTGTGCCAGCTTGAGATGAGCGCGCTAATCCAGCCTTATTAGCAGCTGACTGCTGGACAGGGATGAATGGCTCCTCCAGTGATGCCAGACAGCATATTGCACGGGCCAATACAATCACCATCTGCCTCCCTCATTGTGTTTGCACTCCGTGTGAGCTTCCAACGCATGGAAATAAATATATAAATATATATATATAGGAGGATGCAAGAAACATCATTGGCTTCTTGACAGCCTGGGGAAGAGAGTGCCATCTCTATGGAGATTCATATTAATTACCTGTGTATGTATGTGCATGTGCATGTGTGTGTGTGTGAGTGTTCATCATGTAGTATCTGAGCATAAGGTGTGTTATATAACTCAGCACAGGACTGGTCCATACCAGCCTCTGATGATCTGAACCGCGCTTCTTTTCTCTGTTTGTCTTTTCTGTTTGTCTTCTCTCTCTCTCTTCTCTCTCTCTCCATCTCTCTCTTCTCTCTCTCTCCTCCCTCTCCTGCTCTCTTCTCTTTCCATTCACTCTCACATTCTCTCTCTCTCTCTCTCTCTCTCTCTCTCTCTCTCTCTCTTGGTCTGGCTGACTGTTACTCCGCACCTCCACAGTTTCTCAGCATTGCTCACTCTCTCTCCTCCAGCACCTCTCTCTCTCACTGTTGCACACTGTCCACATTTGCTTTGTTCATGTTGCTCTTCTATCACTCTCCCTGTTTAACCTTCAGACTTCTCTCTTAGTTACTCTCTGTGTATCTACGTCATTTCGTCTGTTTCTGTTCTCTCTCCATCTCTCTCCCCGTCTTTCTCTCTTTTTTCATTTTCTGTTTTTCTTTTCTGTCCCCCCCCCCCCTCTCTCATTCTCCCTTCATCCTGCCCAGTCGTGGCCTGATACAGTGGAAGAGAGGCCCGGGAGAAACAGCACAGCACAATAGGTTAGTGCTGGCTGCAGCTAAATGGGATACGATAGCCGGAAAATTTCCTTTCAAGTCACTTCTTGCAAACAATCAGCCATAAAGGAGCGAGAGAAGCGGAGAAAGAGAGAGAGGGGGAGGCAGAGGGGGCAAGAGGGAGGGAACCATAGAATACAGGGGGGTGAAACGAGGATAGAGAGCAGGGGTCAGCTGGGTGGAGAGGGTGAATGTGTTGATTGGTGAAAGATGCTGATGCTGATGTGACAGGGAAACAGGAGGGGAGTCTCTACAGCACTTAACTGTAAGCCATATAGCTTTACTTTACAGGTCTTCTAATATATGGTACCTCAATACATACATTAAACCATTATTCATACCTCAATACATACATTAAACCATTATTCATATCTCAATACATACATTAAACCATTATTCATTACGTCATAATGTTAGTAACATGACTATAAGAACACAAAATGTAGCTAACCGATTATGAGATTACTTACAGTAATATGAACACCCTTTGGCTGACATCACTACATCAAACGCACGCTCACACACAGACACACACACACACACACACACACACACACACACACACACACACACACACACACACACACACACACACACACACACACTGCTTGAAGAGCCAGGCATCTGGCCTTGCCCTAGGCTTAAGGTTACATTTTTGTCCTCTGTACCTCCCAGAGCAAACTAACCCACCCCACCCCCCAGACAGAAACACACACACACACACACACACACACACACACAGACACACACACACACACACACACACACACACACACACACACACACACACACACACACACACACACACACACACTCCCCCACCCGCACTCCCTCTCTGGCTTACATAAACCTCCTCAGTCATCACAGACACACAACAACCGAGTCTGGGGAATTAAGCTCTGTGTGGGAACGTGCACATACACACAACTACACACATACACACACACACACACACACACACACACACACACACACACACACACACACACACACACACAGAAGCACACACACACGCACACACACACATGCACACACACACGCACACACACATACACATACATGGACACACACACATCCTTGAGCAGGCGTGATGCTGCATGGCGCAGAGCAGTCATCTGGAATAATCTCGGTGACGTGGGCCTGAGTCATGAGCTAGAGCCACTACGCACCATGTCCCTGCATCCTCCTCCTCCTCCTCCTCCTCCTCCTATTCTTTATTCCTCCTCATCTTCCTCTTTCTCCTTTACGTCAACGGTCTGCCCTCGGGCGTTTCCTGATGAGCCGATGCCTGCGTGTGCGTCTGTGTGTGCGTCTTCAGGACATCGGACAGCTCCTCTGTGAAGCAAGAGGCTGGACTCATCTCCCTCCCTGCTGCCCCCCCCCCTCCTTCCTGGGCTTGAGGACTGGACAGTGTCCTCGTCAGATGCCCAGCACTCAGTGTGACGGCTTTCCAGAGGTTCAAAGAGACAGACTACCGGAGGAGGGGACCGAGGTCCGGAGCTTTAGACCAGAGCCAAGAGGTCTGGACTGCTCTTAAGGGGTTGAGAAAGAGAGAGAAGAGAGGAAAAGGGAAGAGAGGAAAAGAGAGAAAGAAAGAGGGTGGTTGAGAGGGGAGGAGAAGGGAGGATAGGAGGGAGGGAAGAGAGGGGAAAAGAAGAAAGGATGGTGGATGTGAGGAGAGAGTTGATGGGGGGGGTCAGAGAGAAGGATAGAGAAGATGAACAGGAGGGCAAGAGATGGAGGATGGCTGGGTGAGTTGAGAGGGGAGGACCAGAGAGGAGGATAGTAAAGAGGAGAAAAGAGAAAAAAGAGGATAAGGGTGACACGGGTGGAGGAGAAGGGGGATGTCTGATTTTAAAAGCAGCGCAAAGCTGCTCCCTTGCCCTAATGAGGCATCACCATACTGACCCAAAAGCTACTGGCTTAGGCCAGACACAGACTATCAGAGCCTGCCCACTGGGGTAGTCTGTGTGTGTGTGTGTGTGTGTGTGTGTCTGTGTTTCTCACTTTGCCTTAACTACTAGAGTCCAGTGCCCTGCTTTAAGTCAGTGAAGTGGTATAATGATTTGTGCTTCATACTTGAGTACACAGTAGGAGTGATGCTCTCGTTGTAGGTCATTCAGAAAAGAGGGCTCTCAAGTCTTAACATCACAGTTAGATGGCACTGTTTGTGATTCTGGGACACCTTTTTATATGCGTGAATATTTCTACTTTTTATGAGATCTGTAGATTTGACAAGACACGAGGCAAAGCAAGAATCTTTAACCGCTGAATGTGTCAGAGAACAGCCCTCGCTCATTTCCTAGTTCTCCTAGTTTTCTCTTCTCTAATTCTCTCTCTCTCTCTCTCTCACACACACACACACACACACACACACACACACACTAGGGAGGCTTAAAGACTGCAGGGATTCTGCCCCATCATCCGAAGTCTCCACTGACCACTGGGACCTGGTCAAACCTCCTGCCTCATCACCACGTTGGCATGTTGGCAGTAATGAGTGAAAGAAGATTGATACGATGGCCTCTCAAAGTCACTGTGCTATTGGGTGTTGTAATTGGACATCACCTGAGAGGCAAAGGTGAGATGGGGAACAGGTCGCTGACAGGTGCGGTGTCACAATCACAATCACTCAAAATCACACAAATCACTTACACACAATCACTCAGGCACACACACACACACACACACACACACACACACACACACACACACACACACACACACACACACACACACACACACACACACACACACGCACACACACACACTAGCACACACAGGCCAGTGACATGCTTGTATTCCTCAAGGCATCATGAGAGCAGACAAAACGATATACTGTATACATACCTGTACACCCCAACTCTGATGCATGGATGTAATGTTTTGACAGGAGAGCTTGTTCATAAACATAAACAGAGAGAGAGAGAGAGAGAAAGAGAAAGTGTGTGTGTGTGTGTGTGTGTGTGTGTGTTATAATCACACATATTGTTTCATGATTCTATGTTCTGATGTTTTCTAGATATATATTGTATGATTTGGCATCACTTTCTTAATGAATGGTCATGCCAATAAAGCTTCTTTATTTGAATTGAATTGAAATGCAAGTGAAAGAGAGAGAGAGTGAACGAGAGAAAGGTCAGCGTTGGGCTGGTTTTGCCACAGCAGTATGAGGCCTTGGACTAAGATGACAGACTGCTGAGAGGTGTTAGTGTTGCCCTGCACAGAGACAGCGCTGAAGAGGAGCAGGACGAAGAGGAGGAGGGCTTGTGCGCATGTCTGTGGTTGTGTGCACTGAGGACGGTTGCTCGTCAGCACTGCGTCACTCACACGTCCGGCCTGCATCAACAGCGGCACTCGGGGAGCAGTTAGGGGTTAGGTGCCTTGCTCAAGGGCACTTCAGCTGTGCCTACTGGTCGGGGTTTGAACCAGCAACCCT